>NC_139347.1:51068284-51278284 GCF_055883805.1 Amblyomma maculatum | reverse complement strand
AAAAGAAAAAAAAAACGTTCATCGAGACCCTGTGGAGCCCAAGGTTTTGTTGGGTTTGCCCCGTCTCGGATAACCGAAAGTCAGAGTTTTACAATGCCGTAATCCGTTATATTCTACATCTGACATAACATGTTTTTGCCCTATGCGCTTCTAAGCCCAAATTACTCTGTGAAGATGCCACTGCTGAGGTCCGGAGACTGGGATTATTTCTGGAAGTATTATCGTATGACTACCCCAGAACGGTTATAGAGGCACTCCATGCTCTCCTTGAAGAACCGCGCTTCAAAGAACACTTCATTCTTGAGCAGCTTCCTTGACGACTGCGGCTTGCTATCGGCGTAGTGTGGCAAATCTAAATACAAGGGCAGAAATCGGTCCAAATGCACCGCTTCGTTTCAGAGCATGGTGCCATTCCACGCTCGCTTGACTTTTTTCAGAGTATCAATGCACCAACCCATACACTTGACCCACATTCGAAATGTATTCCTACGCACATCATGTGAATGTGAGCAGACGACGACACAGGCGATGCGTCATCATTTTTCGGACCCGCGTGACCAAGGCTACTAGTCTTCCATGGTTCTGACGTCATAGCACCGCCAGGTGCTGAGAAACCGAAAACGGAATCGCTAAGAAGGATAATTGCACTAATAAACTTTTTGCCACCTATATATGAATCCCAGAGCGTATAACGCACGTTCTGGAGGAATGCACAACGTCTCTACTAATTCAGTACTGAGTTAATGGTCATCATTCGTCTACGGTAAAGAGCTAAATGTACTTGGAGTCATTAACAACTAGTTCTGATCTGCAGTGGCTCTGTGCAGACCCCATATGCGAAAGGAAACAATGAATTTTTGTGATATTTATAAAGGAGTTTAAGGTTAGCCTAGCCTGCATTTCCCCTATATGGGAATACACGTGTGTCTTGAGGAGCATGTACACGAAGGAAGACAACAAAAAAATGAACAGAAATATTTTTAAAAAAAGTTAGCTCATTTGTTTACAATTGGTGCAGCTAGCACATATCTATCAGGAATATTTATAAAGCGAAATTTCAGTTTCGTAACTCAGTATAGATTCGAAAAGAGACTAGACTACATGTATGTAAGTTCTCATAACACAGGCGTTGACCGCAGCAACTGTGTCGGCCTTGTCGCTGGTTGTCCAAAGCGTTTTATTTGGCTGGTTGTCCAAAGCGAAGTTCTAATGCTGCACTAAAACCTACATTCTTTCTTTTTCCCGCGTGCTAATACTTACAACGTTAATACCTTAGGGTCCGCAACTACGGCATCCTTTACGGGTTTGCTTAAAAGCTCTCAATAATTCTGCGTCATCTGAGCGTTACCGACCCTGCTTATGGGTTTGTAATAAAACCAGCAGTTATTCGTAAATACATAAACACGTTTCATCTAGACAACAAGCATACGGAAGACGAAGAAAAACACGTGGCAGTTGCATAACTGGCAGGCATTTCCCTTCTTTGTTTACAATCATCTCTCAAACTCGCTTCAGTTTCACTGCAATACTTTAGTGACACGCATTTTCATACCCGGTTCCAGTCCAGAAGCAACACGTACTCCTGTTGAATGTGTGGAGAAGTAGATAGGTCGTGAGGTCGCAAGATAAAGTATCCGCATCGCACGCACATAATACGGAAACAGCTCTAATTCACACAGAGTCTGCATTCACGTGTATTTAATCCTGGCTGAAACCAAAGTAACGCCAGTAGGCGACCGGCTGGAGCAAACGCCACGGAAAGCAATAACGCGCTGCTGTTTGCCGGGGCAGGCAACCCATGACGACAGTAAACAGACATCAAATGCAGCTTTTCTAGGATGTCTTCATGCGCGGTAGTCCTCCTTGAAGCGCTAATATAGGTTTAAAAAAGCTGTCTCAATTATTGTCAACACTGTGCACTGCTTCGTACATAGCAAAAGCTCAACACAACGCCTGCACAGCGATGACATCAGGCACGCTTGTTTATTGGCCACTCCATGCACAGGAAGGAAACTCTGCGTGACTGCGTTCGTCCAGTGCTACACACCATCGGTAATTGCGGAAGCCCCTGAAGAGGGCGGCGACCAGACTGCCCGCGTCCAAGCGGGGCGCGCGTGTCTGCGAAGAAGGGGGCGCGAACCCGTCGCTCGCAGTGGCCACGCTTGCAAGCGGAGCCAGGAAGCGCCACTCACCCAGCGTGGCGAGCAGGAGCCAGCCGCACATACTCCCGGGAGCGCCACATGCGCGCGCCGGCCGCCGCTCTCACATGCTCCGCTTTCCTCACGTGTCTCGGGCGGACGCCACACGGGAGACAAGTCTGCCGAAACCCACGCGAGCGCACAGCTTCTGAGCCGAATCGATTGGATGTGCGGCGCAGCCCCGGCCGCGAGCGCCCTCTTTCCGCTGAGACTTGAAGGCCAGTCGAGTCCAGTGAAATGCATGACAGGCCCGTGGGCTATTCAGTGAGCTTTCAAGAACTCCGCGTGGTCGAAATTAACCTTGAGCCCTCCGTTACGGCGCCTATTTTTCAGTTCCTTCCTTCATTCCATTCTCCATCCCTTTCCTCACGGTACGAATGAGGTGTCCATCGAGAATTCGTACAGTGACTGCACTCTTTCAATTCTTTCACTTGACTTCATTTTCGCTTCACTTTTCCTAGTGGTGCAGGTCAGTTTTTATACCGATATTAAGGCAGTTACTGAACAATTTCTTTCTCGAAAACGAAAAGATTTCTTTGGCAAAGACACTTCGTTCGATGCGCGCAGGGGCAGGATGACACCACTGACATCCCCATGGAGACACTACCAACAAACAGCGATGTACACGTTTGTCACCTGCACGTTAAAGAGAACGCTGAAAATTGACGTCCCCTCCCTAACTCCCCTCCCTCCCCCTCCCCCGCCTTATTCTCTAAAGGGGGCGCCAATTCCGCCCCATACCTACAGCATCAGCGATGAGGACGAGGTGCTCAAAGTTAACTGGACTTCTGGCAAACTTGTTAAGAAAACTCAGAATGCCTCATCGTTCATGAGAGAATTTCAAAGGAAGGCCAATAAATGGATTCCTCACAACTACACTCTGTCAGACCTGTGGCATTGTTTCTAAAAGTGCATGGATATGGAGATTTTTCACTGTACTGGCGGCCAACGACTCGTGCTGTTGCGTTCCATGCCACCCTATCCTCACTTATATCTACTTATATCACTGATATCACTTATATCACACTTATATCCCAGCCCAGGATGTCTGATATGTAAAGACGAAAATGTTAATCCGACATTCACCACTTGCTGTGGATCTGCCCAGCTCTGAAACCAACACGAATCCGACATTTGACGATAGCTGGCCTTTCAGCAAGCAATCCTACGTCTTATCTCGTTTGGACGCAGGGACCACATCATCGCTCACTCCTGGACTTCATAAAATCAGCCAACCTTTTTCAATTCATTTAATCATTTCCCCATTCTTCATCTCTGTCACAAGCTGCCTCACCTATTATACAGCGGAAGATGCGGGAGCTTATGGCTGGAATATAGAGCGAAATTCACGGGACTCCGTCGCTCCTCTGGACAAGATTCCACAAGCCGATGGGGCAGCGACCGCCTGTCCTTGACGCGGCTGCTGCATAGTCGGCCGAGGGTATAAAATAACCGACAGCAGCACGCCCTCACCAGTGCGTTTGGGAAGATTCAAACTTCCGGCCACTCCGCGGTGCTCCGAAAGCGTATTGTGTTCTTCGGGCCCGCGATCGACGCATCGTCCTCTGCACCTGTACGGCCGCCGCTACCGAGCAACACAGCCTTCGACGCCTCAGCAAACAAGAAAGACGTGAGAATTTCATTCGCCACGGACTGTTGTTCAATCGAACATTATTTTCGCTTTGTTAACTTTTGACCTGACTTAGTAGTATTTTTCGCTGTGTTCTTATGTAACTTTTGCTCATACTTATAATATCTGAAATACCTGCTTTATTATCTTTATAGTCTTCATATTTTTATCACAGTGTTTTGTTCATTGTCGGGTTATTTTTTTTTCTCTTATCATTTATTTCTTCGTCTTTATCAATATCTTGTCGTGGCGTTGTATTCTCTTTCATTGTACTCTATTATTATCAGTGTAATTTTGGTCTGCTATTTATAAACCTTCAATTGTTTGTAAAAGAAAGTGACCTATTTGTACTTATTCCTCAATCACACACCGACACACGTGCTTCACGGGTTGACCGGCCTAACTTTTAAATGTGTTCACAACCCTCATAGAGGAACGACGGGAAATCGTAAAGGGGATCCCGCACCTCTTTTGACCGTAAAGGCGGGGGTTTGTGACAATCTCATACCCTACTGATGACCTGATGCAATAAATATCGTTCAAAAAAAAAAATTCAGGAACTGTTGTGAGAAGCGCCTCGTCAAATAATTTTCAATTCTGCATCCATGCAGAAGCTTGCTTTTTAAACATAGAATATTTTGTATGTCGCTATTCCATCGCATCACAATAAATGTTTTATAACCATCCCTCATCTTCACGCTGTGATTTGGCTGTAGAAACTATGGGGGGAGGGGGGGGGGGGGCTGCGGTGAAACTTCGCTCCCCCTAATGCAGAACCCTGAGCACGCCTCAAGCTACAAGCTGACACGTCCAAAATGCAGTGATATGAGTTGGCCGGTTTGGCCGGATCAGGCTTGAAGCCGTGAGTCACATCTCATCATTTTCTTTGCGGCGCAAGATGTGCCTAGGGTTTTTTTTTTTTCTTTTGTATTATCGCAGCCACAAGAAACTAATTCCACGTATGCTCCAGCTTGGCGTTGTTGCATTTGGTGACTTTCAGTGTTGCCAAGCGAAAAAAACAAACAACAACAACAAAAAAACAACCCAGTAGCACGAAGCTCTAAAAACCGCTAAATTAAAAATTGGCAAAATAAGCTCATTTTTATGCAGGTTAATCTGATATTCACTTGGTAAGCAATGTATCTAATAATAAAATATAATCGAAAGTGTTCTTTTTTCACCATTTTCACAAAACACTTCGGACCACGCAGAAATTATTTCTAGGAACGTCCCGCCTGCCTTCTGTAGGTGTAAATTACTGTTGCAAAATCATTTCTATTTTTCTCGTTATAAACTGCTGATGCCAGGCATTTTGACTCGCAAAAGCAAGTTTTCCGCTGCAACTTGGTTAGCCGAGCACTAAGCAGGAAACTGTTCGCTCATACCACCAGTTTTATGCTTAGTTCCAGCGCTGCTGCCACCGTACGTGCTAATCGTATCGTGCTAATCGTTTGGACTACATTTGCAAGCAGTTAATTGCTTTAGCAGCATTCACAGTGCCGTCGGAGTCGGGCTCGAAATGTTAAAATAAGCAAATGGGAAATTTGGACTATGCAGTTGGCACAACATATTTTGGAGGCGGGCTTAGCTCGAAAGAAACACGGACACACAGGACGATAGCTAACTTGCAACTGAGAGAATTGAAAACAAAAGGACCAGCTTGAGGAACACACGCGCGCCCAGCTATCCATTGATTTAATATTGGTCATATCTGTTTCCAGTAGGTTCCTTATTTATATTTGCTTTTCATAATGTTCATTTGATTGAACATGCTTCCAAACTTTACGCCGACGGCTTGAAAACCTACCACAGTGTAGTTTTCGCTGCATAATTAAAATCCCACCTTCCACAACACACCATATTTGCCCGCTAAAAAAATGTAAAAACCTGTCAAATTTAGCGGGAAAACCAGTAACTTGCAAACATTTAGCTTTCTCTTACACAAAACAGTGGCTTTATCTTAGATAAAGCCACTGGCTTTATCTCCACGTTTCGTAGTAGGCTTTAAATTAAGCGTTGCCGAAAGCAGCAGCCATTTTGTAGTTCGGCCACCGCCGAGTACACTTGTCGTTAGTTGCTCAGTTCTTGCGGGCTCAATAAAAGTTCATTTCCTTTGCTGCACAAGTCTGCTTATGTGTTGCCTCAGGCGCTGTCATCACCACGTGACACTAAGCCTCTTTGTGTGGGCATTTATTCTACTGCAGCTTAGCTAGACTTCCCTGTGTTCGGCTGGTGCGGTGTGGCATGGACTAGCTGAAGGAATGGCCCTCTGCCGCGTCTATAGGCTCCCCCGTTGCTGCATTCCTCTAGTCCCCAGCCATCTGTTGTTGTCAAGCTGCTATTACAGAAAAAATGACAATTTAACATATAATTTCTCCCACTGAACCTGTTTCAATGGGGATATTGGCAGAAACTGCTTGCGCCCTTAAAAGGTCATGCCAACATGCGCATACATGCACTTTCCTACTGATTTAAACAAGAATCCATCAGCTTGCGCCTCTGTTACTTTACGCATAACTGTTAGCACGCAGTTGTAAGATACTGTTATTATGTCGAAGGCCACCCGACATAGATACAGAACATCCCTTTAACTAATCCGTACGAACGGGACTTCGTGGCCCAGAAGTATGCCAAACTCGGGATGGCAAAGGATCCGAAGTGTCGGATTTATCTCGCCCTCTGTGTTCAAAGGAAAACCCGGAGCTAACAGCAGCTGTCAAACGGGTGATCATGTCGAGTGGTTTTTTGACATTATGCAACCCGCTAAGAAATCAGCGCCCTGCGATGTCACCTCTTACCTACCATTTGTCAGATGCAAGCTCTATCATTTTTTTTTTCTCGCTCAGAATGCACCCAGAACAACGCTCGCAATGCCAGCGCAAGAACTTCTGTAGAACTGGAGGAAATTTTCCTCGACAGCGGATCTCCTTGAGAACGTGTTTTTTAACGCTATCTCCTTAAAACCTGTTTATAAAGATAGGTAGCAATCTTAGCGCCACTGGCGGGAAACATGCCTATAATTTTCGCATGTTCCGTTGCACCCTCTCGGTGTAGCTATATACCGTTCAGTTCAGTCGTTCAGTCGTGTCCGACTCTTCGTGACCCTATGGACCATGTCACGCCACGCTTTCCGGTCTCTCACTATCTTCCTAACATCACATAATTTCATCTGCAGTGCCTCGAGGATGCCATCTAACCATCGCGTTCGCTGCCTACCTCTTCTCCGGCGACCCTCAACCTTTCCGAACATCAAATCTTTCTCCAGCAACTCCTCTCTTCTCATCAGATGACCAAAGTAGCTGAGTTTAACTTTAGAATTTGACCCTCCAATGAGCAGCCAGGATTTATGGTCGACAATATCGACTGATTTGACCTTCTGGCAGTCCAAGGAACTCTCAAGAGTCTTCGCCAGCACCACAATTCAAACGCGTCAATTCTTCGGCGGTCAGCCTTTTTCACAGTCCAACTCTTGCATCCATACATCACAACTGGAAAGACCATAGCACGAGTTATACGGATCTTGGTTGGCAGACTAATGTCTCTGCTCTTTACTAGGCGGTCAAGGCTAACCATTGCTCTCTTTCCCAGAAGCAGGCGTCTCCTAATTTCATGGCTGCAGTCTCCTTCCGAGGTAATCTTGGAGCCCAAGAAGAGAAAATTTGTCACAGCTTCCACTTCTTGTCCATTGATGCTCCAGGACTTGATAGGGCAAGACGCCATGATCTTTGTCTTTTTAATCTTCAGTTTAAGCCCAGCCTTCTCACTCTCTTCTTGTACGCGTAACAGAAGTCTCGTGAGTTCCACTTCACTTTCTGCCATTAAAGTGGTATCATCCGCATATCTAAAGTTGTTGATAAGTTTTCCAGCAATCTTCACTCCAGCTGAAGACTCGTCCAGACCGGCCTTCCTCATGATGCACTCTGCATATAGGTTAAATAGGCAGGGCGACAGTATGCAGCCTTGCCTCACTCCTTTCTTAATCGGAAACCAATCAGTAAGACCATGCCCAGTTCTGACTGTGGCCTCTTGCCCTTCATACAGGTTCCTGAGGAGACAGATGAGGTGAATCGGAACTCCCATCTCTTGGAGAACTTGCCACAATCTGCTGTGATCTACGCAGTCAAACGCTTTCGCATAATCAATAAAGCAGAAGTAGATGGGTTTCTGGAACTCTCTTGCTTTTTCCATGATCCAGCGAAGGTTGGCAATTTGGTCTCTAGTTCCTCTGCCCTTTCTAAACCCAGCTTGCACGTCCGGAAGCTCCCGATCCACATACTGCTGCAGCCTACCTTGGAGGATTTTCAACATCACCTTGCTAGCATGCGAAATAAGCGCGATCGTGCGGTATATAGTTGGAACAATCTTTGGCACTGCCTTTCTTTGGAATGGGGATGTAAACTGACCTCCTCCAATCCTGTGGCAACTGCAGGGTTGTCCAAATCTTCTGACATAATGTATGCAGAATGTTAACAGCGTCATGGTTGAGGTTTTGAAGCAACTCAGCTGGAATGCCATCAATTCCGCTAGCCTTGTTCTTAGCAAGGCTGGCTAAGGCCCATTCAACTTCACTCTTCAGGATGCCCGGCTCGAGATCAGTAATCACAACCGTCTTATGTTGGGTTTGCACATTCGGGTCCTTCTTGTACAGTTCTTCTGTGTATTCCTGCCACCTCTTCTTTATCTCTGAGGCTTCAGTGAGGTCCTTGCCTCGTTTTTCCTTTATCACGCCCAGCTTAGCACAGAAGCTTCCTTTGATATCTTTGATTGTCTTATACAGAGCTCTTGTGTTCCTTAATTGGCTGTTGTCCTCAGCTGCTTGGCACTGTATGTTCAGGAAGGCATTCTTATCTCTCCTAGCTATTTTCTGAAAATCCGCATTGAGAACCTTGTATCTTTCTCTTTCCTCCATAACTTTTGCCATCCTCCTTTCCTCAGCTATTTGCAAAGCCTCTTCAGATAACCAGTTTGCTTTCTTACAATTCTTTTGCTTTGGAACTACCTTAGTAGCAACTTCTTGTATTGTATCACGAACATCAGTCCACATCTCTTCGGGCTCTCTGTCTTCTAGATCTAATTCTTGAAATCGATTCCCCACTTCCCCAGCATATTCTAATGGAATTTGATCCAGATCATACCTGAAAGGCCTTCTAGTTTTCTGCGTTTTCCTCAATCGAAGCTTAATTTTGGCAACAAGAAGCTGATGATCGGTGCCACAATCGGCCCCAGGCCTTGTTTTTACTGCTTGTATAGCGCTTCTCCATCTCTGCCGGCAAAGAATAATCGATCTGATTCCTGTACAGACCGTCCGGTGAAGTCCATGTGTACAGGCGCCTCTTGTGCTGTTGAAAATGAGTATTCGCCATGGTCAGGTTGTTTTCTTGACAAAACTCTGCTAGCCTCTGCCCAGCTTCATTTGGCTCGCCAAGACCGAACTTGCCAATAATTCCGGATATTTCTTACTCCCGACCTTAGCATTCCAGTCGCCTATGAGAAAAACGACGTCTGATGATGGGGTGCGGTCTAAAAGGCATTGTAGGTCCGCATAAAATCTCTCAACGTCAGCTTCTTCAGCAGTAGTGGTTGGTGCATAGACTTGGATAACTGTTATGTTGAAAGGCTGACCTTGGATCCGAAGTGAAATCATTCGGTCGTTTTTGGGGTTGTACCCTAGCACTGCTTCGCCCATTCTTCTGTTTACTATGAGAGCGACCCCATTCCTTCTCCTGGATTCGCGCCCACAATAAAATACATAATTGTCGCCGGAGTTAAATTCTCCCATTCCGGTCCACTTGAGCTCGCTGATACCCAAGATATCAATGTTCAATCTGTCCATTTCTCGCTTGACGACATCCAGTTTACCTTGCGTCATAGATCTTACATTCCATGTTGCTATGTGATATATCTCCTTGCAACATCGGACTTTCCGGTCGCTTCCCGACACATCCACAACTGAGCGTCCTTTTGGCTTTAGCCCAGCTGCTTCATTCGTCCTGGAGCTACTATAAATCGCCCTTTGTTCATCCCCAGTAACATGTGGGACGCCTTCCAACCTGGGGGGCTCATCTTCCGGCGCCATATCATTAATGGTATTGTGACTGGCCATATGGTTTTCTTGGCAGGAAATACTGGAGTTGGTTGCCATTACCTTCTCCAGTGAATCACATTTTGTCAGAACTCTCTGCCGTGACCTGTCTATCTTGGGTGGCCCTACACAGCAGAGCTCACGACTTCATCGAGTTTCGCAAGCCCCTCCGACACGACAAGGCAGTGAGCCATGAAGGGGGCTATATACCGTACTACGGCCTTTTCCCATTTTGTTCTCTATCGTATATCGTATATTGGTCACTTGTCGCACTCAAAGATAGCGGCATGTGGTCTGCGCACTATGCTACTGCGGCCACCTACTGCAGTGCCCGCAAACAGTTACGCATATCGGGAAGGGGGCGAGGGGGTGACGTTGATTTCCTGGCAACCATCACGGCGCATCTACACCCCGGCATCGTGCTTCCTTTTTGAGACTTCAACTCACTTTAATATACAGTGTGTGGCCTCCATGGGTCCTCACTAGCCGATTTTAATGCCTCGCTGCCCTTGAAGAGTCCGGTCCGCCTCTTTGGTGTAGGCGCCTCGCTAGCGCAAGCAAACAGGCCGCTTTTTACAACAGAGTCGGCTGCATTCGTGAAAGCACTTTTCAAGTAAACGTAAAAGCAGATTGCGCCTGACTCGCACGGTGCTCTCCACTGGGCTCTCTTGCCTCCCAGTGCAAGTGAAGTGGTATATGATTTTCCTTCGCCACAGTAAAGCGCAGTATGGGTATGGTGTAAGATATGTGAGTCAACATAAGTGTCCAAGCGTTGCAGGAAAATTCCCTGGTCAGTTCAAGGAGAAGAGCTTTTGGAACGCCTTGATAATTGCATATAGAAAAACTGCGCAACAAGGAAATCACTTGAGTCATTCTGCAGGCAAACGGACATAATATGTACAGTCTTTGTCAAAAGTGTAGAGTCCAGGGAGTCTGCTTCTAAGCCATTTCGTGCGGCTTGTAATACATTACCAGTATTCCAAAACTCTTGATGGTAAGAAGAGTTTTATCCTATCTTCTCCAATTGGAAGGACCACCACTAATGCTAAATCAGCGCCACTACACCACTCCAAAGTAGACATCCCGGGCTCTACACTTTTGACAAAGGCTGTACATTCTGCAGAGTTCTTCCTATTAGGACAAAGAAGCCAAGACCCTCGAACAAGGATTTGCAGCTCTCGTTTCAAGTTTGACCAAGAAAGAAGTTCAATAATTCCAGTGACAAAGACGAAAAAATTCATTTGTTTTCATACTCAACAGTTTTCTGATTGTCTAAGTATGTCGCAACTCCTGTGGCCACGTCTTCTGTGCAAAGGGTTGCGCAGGACCTCCCAGTCTCCCCGGTTTCTCGCGTATATTTCGCAAGGATAACAGTGGCGAACAGTCTGGCCGCGCCTCGGGATGATATCACGCTCTCCCTCTAAACAACTCTGAACCTCGAACGTGCGCACGCGTCAGCGTTCCCTGCGGTCCTTCCGTTTTTCATCTGGAGCCGCGTTACGAACCGCCACTGCCAGCATCACATCATCAACATTCCTCGGTGCGGGACTCGCTGCGGGACTCGCTGCGGCAGCTAGCTTTCACCTCGCGTCAAAACATAAAACGCGCCGAGGAAACACAGCGACGGGAGGCGCGTTGCTTGCACATCACGGACGCATGTCGCTGTGATGGTCAGCAGGGAGAGCTCTTCAACACGCTTTTCAGCATTCTAATTCCTTCATTTACGTGTAACATTAGACATTTACAGTGAATAAACTTCGCGACAATAAACGTCCATCAGTACACACAATGCGCCACTGAAGACCACAAGGAACACTTAAAAATGAGTGGCTGCTGACTAATCAGTCTTTACGTTCCCTGAATGCTCTTTTTTTTTCTTTTTTTAGGGGGCGTAGCAGACCAAAACATTCTTGCTCTCCGGACGTTTCAAACCAAGCGAGAGAGAGAGAGAGAAAAATTTTATTTGCTGACAAATTGAGCTCTTACCAAGTATTTGGCCTGTCGCAGCCGGCCTAGTTGGTTGGTTAGCGGCGGCGACCAGCTAGGTCCACCATGTGAAGTGTGGAGAATGGGACAAATAGGGAGATGGCAAAGCGATGGGGCATTCGAAGAGGATATCATTTTAGTTTGGCCTAAGGGTCGGGACGTAACCGAAGGAGGAATATTCGCTCTGGAAAGGAGGAGCGTGTGCAGCTAAAATTCTCGCAGGACGTGGAGGTGAGAAATAGAGGTTTCTGGTAGAAAGAAGTACCTGCAGGGATTCGCGCAAGTGATAGTTGTGTCGAGTGGTTTCTTTCTTGTTGAGTAGGGCTCGTCATCAGAAGGTGCACCCCATACCCGAACAGCGACCACATGCTAACCAGCCAGGTGTGCAGCAGAACTCAAAAATGAAACCAAACGCAGCAGAATGTCTACAAAGACCGCTCCCTCGAGACGTATATATAGAGGCTGCTTCCGCGACCAGAAAGTTCCAGGAACTGGTACCGGATGCGCTCTTTGTTCCCCCCTCCCTGCATTATTGCGCGCTCTTTGCGAGGCTTCGAATTCGTTTCGAATACGAAAATTCGTTTTCCGCCTCACAGATGTGTCTAGAAGGGGGAAGTGCGCCCGCGGTAAAGAAAGGCCAAACTGTTCCATTACGGATCGAATCTGGCAAAAGCAACGTCCAACTTCTCCAGCGTCGTGCTGGCGGCGTGGCAGCGCGGCGGAAATTTCAGCCGATATCTTATAGGCCAGGAGTGTTCCTGTTGCCTGCGTTCAGTTCTACATAGATTCGCAATTACCGTATAAACCAAAATATAACTCAAACCGGTCTATAAATCCATCCCCCCAGCCTAGCGCTTTTAGAAATTGAAGTAAACAATGTTCACTGAGAATTATCCTGAAAAACAACTGTAGCTTAGAACAAATGCGGATCAACCAACTCTTCTTTACTTATATTATCTGATTTTCTTTTGAATTTAAATGCAGCTGGTATACACGTGTATATTTATCAGGAGGCCACGAAATAAAAGAGTGCTACTGGGAGTCATCTGAGCTGACGAGTGCTTCTCACTGCCCCATAATGCACCGTTCTTGCACACAGTCTGTTCGAAGAGAGTCTTCTATGCCGGCGACACCAAGACACCAACAGCCGGCAGAGGTAGACGTCGCAGGCGTCCGACAGCGGTGTGGTCGGGTTGCCGCCACTTAGTCATTACAAATTTCGCCCACTCGATATTTAAATGCCAAACATTTATCGTCGCCATATCGCGGTACAGATCATTCCGCTCTTATCTACCCATTTTATAATTGCGAGATCGTTAAGGATCCGATGTTTCAGAAAAGATAGCGTCGTCGGCGTCATCGCCGGCAGCTTCATTGACCGGGAGTGAAAAATCATGATGTAAGCAAGAAGCTAATACAATCTTGAAACAGGACAAATAATGCTCGGATTGGTGACAATTTCAGGAAGGTTCCCGAAACAAGAAATAAGTGCGCTTAGTTTCTCTCTATGTAAGAAGCATTGTGAACAAAACAAATAAACTAGAAGAATGCTTGCTCTCTTTAGATCCGCACGCGTGTGTCATAACTGAAACCTGGCTGCACAAACAAACCAGTGACGAAGATATCGTCCCACCAGGTTATTAGGTATATCGGCGGAACAGAGAATCTAGAGGTGGTGGTGTTGTAGTTGTTGTTAAATCCGATGTCGATGTTTACGTTTAAAGCCAGACTGCTGAACATGAGAGCCTTTTTTTTTTTTTTTTTTGAACATCAGAAAGAAAGAAACTGCGTTTCAGTTGTGTGCAGTTTATCGCACTCCGGGGGCTGATGAAAGTTATTAAGTAAACTTTACTATCGATTGTTGCTGTTACAAAACAAAAATGTGATTGTAACTGGTGAGTTTAATTTACCTTTATTAAATTGGAGCAATCTGTTGGTTGGTTGGTTTGTGGTGTTTAACGTCCCAAAGCAACTCGGGCTATGAGAGACGCCGTAGTGGAGGACTCCGGAAATTTCGACCACCTGCGGTTCTTTAACGTGCACTGACATCGCACAGCACATGGGCGCCTTGCTTTTCGCCTCCATCGAAAAGCTGCCGCCGAGGCCGGGATTCGATCCCGCGTCCTTGGGAATCGTAGTAGAGCGCCGTAATCACTGCGCCATCCCGGGTAGTTTGGATTATCGCATATATGCTTGCTCTCGGTCTTGATCAAGTAATTACTGAATATACGCCCGAAACATCAATCCTTTATCTTGTGTTCATTAGCGAAGTGTTTAGAAAAAGAGCTGTTACGATCGAGTCCGGCATGTCTGAGCACAAGTTGATTTATTTGATTTATTTTTTCTGGAAGGTTGGAAAACAAAAACAGATGCGTTTAATGTCCCTACAGTTAAGGAATATAGCAGAACTGACGATGTTACTATAATTGACTATACTGATGACAATCTTGGGATTATACGCGATATTATGTTGAAAGCTCCTGGCAACGGTTCACTAATGTGCTTACAGGCATTGCATTAAAGATTTCGTTCCGGACATGAAAATATTTACCAGCCGGAAACATCCATGGATTACTCGTGACGTTATACTCACCAAGCGTAAACTTAAAAGATATCGTAAGAAGCATGGGACGTCAACACCACTATTTAATGAAATCAAACAAGACCTACCATCAAAACTAAGCTGCGCCAGGACCAAATATTTTTTGCACGCTTTAGCAGAGTTTTTAAATAGCGGTCCATAGAAATTTTGGAGGCACTTGAGTGAACCCAAAGAAGCACTTAACAAAATAAAAGTCAGCAACACAATAATCACGGAGGCTGCTGAAATAGCTGAGAATTTTATTAATTTTTTATTGGGTGTTTTCTGAATTAAACGTACGTGAAACAAACCCAACGGCTGCAGCAGAGGATTGCATTGAAATAATTCATGAGGGTGTCCTGGCGATGCTCTTGAAACTGACACTAAAAAATCCGCTGGACTCCATGATCTTCGAATTTATTTTTTAGATGATATGCGGAAACAATGACAGGCTTGCTCACAGACATTTTTAAACTGTCAAGAGCCAGTGGAGAAATTCCCTCAGATTGAAAAATGGCACGTGTGGTTCCTGTATATATATAGAAAAAAAAAGTGATTGTCAGTTTCAAATCATCGGCCTGTTCCTATAACATGCAGTTGCTGTAAAGTGTTAGAGCAAATTGTTCCCGGTTACCTGCGAATGTTCTTATGGTAAACTTTTTATAAGATGGAATCCATGGGTGTGCCTTTTTGTATTACCCGGTGGATCCAAGCCTACCTTAGAGACAGATGACAATGTGTAGAAATTAATGAATCCCGTTCTAGTATGCTCAGTGTTGATTCAGGAGTTTCGTGGGGAAAGTGTGCTTGGACCGTTTTTGTTTTTAATATATGTGAATGATTTAGTTACGGTTGTTCCCGACGATGTATCTGTTAAGTTATTCGCAGATGACTGCATCGTATTTAAACAAATTTCGTCTGAACATAACCATGACTCTGTACAAAAAGCAATTTTCGCCATTTGAGTGGTGTCTCAAGTCGACTGTGAAACTTAGTACTGAAAAGAAAAAAACTGTTTTATTACGAAAAACTAGAAAACAATCTCCCAATTTGCTTCCTTACTTTATTCACGGCAATGCGATTTTGGAAGTTGAAAAAAAAAATCAATATTTAGGCGGAACACTTGACAACAAATTTAACTGGTCAGCACACATTACTAATATTTCTACAGCTGCATTACGAAAGCTATGGGCTTTAAGAAAGCTAAAAACTCCTTGAAAAAGTCGAAAGGAAAGCTGTTGGGTTTGTATTTCAAAAACACAGAAGGAAATACTCCCCTTCACAGTTATTGATCTTAAAAAATATCCATACACTGTAAACCTGCAGAAAGATTGCTCGATTCACATTCCTCTTTAATACTTCATCAAGAAAAAATGAACTAAAGCTTTCAGAGTGTATTAAGCGTCGTCTAGTGAGAAGGGCTCGGAACAGTTATGAACATTCATTTGGTCCCATTTTCATCAATACTAGCACTTTCAAATAGTTTTTTCCCTAGAACAGTGCAAGATTGAAACGTGTTACCGCATTTGTTTTATTCTCAAATAATTTTTCTGATTCATTAAAACGTCTATTAACCTGCTAAAATTGTTTTGACGTGTATTTTTGTCTGTGCGCTGTTAATAGTGTATAATATATTACTTTTCTTTATGTAACAATGTGAAATCACTCCTGATTGGGCCAAGCAATAGCCTGCAGTAGTATGAAATAAATAAATAAAAGAGCTGAAAGGAGAATTGGGTTAACTTGACCGGGGAGTGGGGGGGGGGGGGGGGGGCGAACAAGGCACGCTACTCATAGGCCATGAAGGATCTTTTATTCAAGCGTCATAAAGACGAACCTAATGAATACACTGGGGCCTTTAACATAGTGAATTGTCTTATAGAGACACGAATGATGAGTACATAAGTAATAGTGAGCTGACATGACCTTCAAAGTACCTCTAGCGGAATGTTTTATAGGAAGGAAAGGTGCAGTATCTGTCACACTTTCTTACCTAAACCTCGCCGTAGAGGTAAATTGCAAACCTTATTTGGCCTCCAGCTCTGCATACGCGAAGTGGAGATTCGCTCCGAAAGACGTGGTGTAGTGGCCAGCTGAAAGTCGAGTCATCAATTCGCTCCTGCCTGCCCACACCGCAGAGGAAAAAAAAGTATCATAGAAAGCTAAAGGGCTCCAACTAGTTCCTTTCGGTTTGTACGGTACGCTGGGCTGCTATAGAGACCGCAGGAAATGGCCAGGGGGTAAACTGCTTTCGTTAAAAGTGCAGCAAGTAGCATCGTATCCGCAATCGCGTACACCTTTTCAAAAATTAAAATTGCACTCGCCGCCGCTTCGGTGACACACGACGGCTGTTGCGACGCGCCTCTCTCCCTCTCTCTTCCCACATTTGTTTCAATTCTTCTTTGGACACACGGGGCAGCAACTGTAGCTCAGCTAGAGCCAGACGGCAGGCCAGTGAATTTTATTTCCTCTTTCCTACAGGCTAAACAACAATAACATCTTATACGCGTTACGTGAGCCGTCGTCCTTTGACTACTGCATTGCGCCCTGAAGACTCGCATGCTGAAAATGTTGGCGAAAACAAAACGTTAGTCGTGGTTTAACTCTGGTTGAACAGACAAATTAGGTAGAAAGCGTGCAGATCGGTTTAGGGTCACATTTGTCGGCCTTTTAACACCCGATGCAATTTTGTTAATAAAATCTTTTTTCGCGGCTATACTATTTGCTGGACGAGCTTCAATTCTGCAGATACAACATAACCCTTAAAATGAACGTTTGTAAATTAATTAACGTATTTAGTTAATTAGCGAACTAATTGAAGCCTTCTGCGTCTTATCTGCTGTGCCCCTCGGCCCCTTGGCCCTTTCTTAATGATTTCGAAACTTCTAAACACACACACACACACACACACACACACACACACACACACACACACACACACACACACACACACACACACACACACACACACACACACACACACACACACACACACACACACACACACACACACACACACACACACACACACACACACACATACATATATATATATATATATATATATATATATATATATATATATATATATATATATATATATATATTCCAAGGGAAGGAAAGCGTAGCAGGGGGCGGCAGACAGTTAGGTGGGCGGATGAGGTTAAGAAGGCCTTCGCCCTGCAGTGGGCTGATGATGATGAGATATATATCCAGTAGGTTTCAATGGGACACTTTACTGAATAAAGTAGAGCGTTACGACTGACGCGACCGTTCGTTTTCACAGTTTTTTTTTTTTTTTGTCGACAGTTTCGGGAATGGCATTTCCTTCGTCAAGGCAAGTTTGCAATATTGTAAACAAGTTATTGTAAACTTATCCTGATGAAGGGAATACCGTTCCCGAAACTGTCGACAAAATAAACTGTGAAAACGAACAGTCACGTCTGTCGTAACGCGCTCTGTCTCTCTCTCTCTCTCTCTATAAATATATATATATATATATATATATATATATATATATATATATATATATATATATATGAAGGAAAGAAGCCAACAGTCGGCGAGGCCAAGGAAAGCGTTGGGGATGGTACTTTATGTCGTTTAGCCACGCAACCTGCAGATCAGTTACGGCTGGTCGAGCGGGCTAAGCTAGAAGGAACAGCCAGAGGGCTCCTGGACTAAGAGGTCCTCCTGGGAGTGTTTACATTTTTTTTTTAATAAAGTTTTTTCCTCCTCCTCCTCCTCCTTTATGTCGTTTTTTTTATGTTTACTTGGATAATCACAGAAATTAGTAATGTAATCTGTTTAGGGGAAAGATAATTAGACACAAAGTAGAAGAAAAAACAACGTGCCGATGGTGGGATCCGAACCCACGACCTCCGTAAATAACGCAACGTTATTGTAAATAACGCAAACCGCATGCTAGGGTACCTTCGGAGAAATTTCTCTCGTTCATCCAGTTCTTTAAAATTATTGCTTTACAAAACTCTGGTACGCTCCAAATTAGAATATTCTGCATCTGTCTGGAGCCCTGGCATTGATTCACTCGTTTCCGATTTGGAAGCTGTGCAGAACCACGCCTGTCGCTTCATACTGTCAAACTATCACCGAACAAGTAGTGTAACTGCCATGAAATCAAGTTTGTCCCTTCCACTTCTATCTCACCGCAGATCAGTAGCATCATTATCCCTTTTTCATAAAATTTACCACAACAGCTACCTGAAAGAAAGATTACTAACAAGACCATCTTACATATCAGCGCGCATTGATCACCGCCATAACGTTGGGGTTCCATCTAGTCACACAAAATGTTTCCATGACTCATTCATACCTAGAACTTGTGTCAGTTGGAATCACCTTCCCCATGATATCGCACGTATAACAGATAACGACGCATTACGGAAAGCCATTGTTTTTCTTTGAATGTATATTGCTTGTTACTATGTTGTTTGCCCTTTACTTCCTGACAGTTTTTACTTATCCCCACTGCATTGTGAAGTTCTTTTTTTCCTTGTTCTTTTTGCGCATGTTTTTTATGTACTTGTAATGTATTTTCTTCTGTAACTTTGCTGTACGTACATCCTTATACTTTTATGTATCCCACTCCCCTTTGTAATGCCTCCGGGCCCTGAGGGTAAATAAATAAATAAATAAATAAATAAATAAATAAATAAATAAATAAATAAATAAATAAATAAATAAATAAATAAATAAATAAATAAATAAATAAATAAATAAATAAATAAATAAATAAATAAATAAATAAATAAATAAATAAATAAATAAATAAATAACGCGTCCGGTGCTCTTCCAACTGAGCTACATCGGCCGCTGCCCCCCCTGCTACTTTCTTGGGCATTTATGTTGTCTGTATACGAACCTTGAGAGTGTTCACCAGCGCCACCCTCAGCCATAGCGGCGGACGTGGGACGTCCTTTGTTACCGCCAGCGTCACGTAGAACGTGATCAAGAGCGAGGGCGAAAGCTGTGCTAGAACCCTCTTACGCTACCTATGGCTTCAAGACTGCCAGAACCGAGACCTCCGTAAGCTACAAGCAGATCAATCAAGGGGAAATGAGGGTGCTCGTTATAATACATGAAGGAAAGAAGCCAACAGTCGGCGAGGCCAAGGAAAGCGTTGGGGATGGTACTTTATGTCGTTTGTTTTTTTTTTAATGTTTACTTGGATAATCACAGAAATTAGTAATGTAATCTGTTTAGGGGAAAGATAATTAGACACAAAGTAGAAGAAAAAACAACGTGCCGATGGTGGGATCCGAACCCACGACCTCCGAATAACGCGTCCGGTGCTCTTCCAACTGAGCTACATCGGCCGCTGTCCCCCCTGCTACTTTCTTATGCATTTATGTTGTCTGTATACGAACCTTGAGAGTGTTCACCAGCGCCACCCTCAGCCATAACGGCGGACGTGGGACGTCCTTTGTTACCGCCAGCGTCACGTAGAACGTGATCAAGAGCGAGGGCGAAAGCTGTGCTAGAACCCTCTTAACCCTCTCTTAATATAATATAATACACTGTGTGTGTATATATATTGTATTGTATTGTATTGGGGTTTTTTGGCTGAGCTGCTTATGCGCCAAAAAACCCCAATACAATACAATACAATATATATACACACGCAGTCTATTATATATATATAATACACTGTGTGTGTGTGTGTGTGTGTGTGTGTGTGTGTGTGTGTGTGTGTGTGTGTGTGTGTGTGTGTGTGTGTGTGTGTGTGTGTGTGTGTGTGTGTGTGTGTGTGTGTGTGTGTGTGTGTGTGTGTGTGTGTGTGTGTGTGTGTGTGTGTGTGTGTGTGTGTGTGTGTGTGTGTGTGTGTGTGTGTGTGTGTGTGTGTGTGTGTGTGTGTGTGTGTGTGTGTGTGTGTGTGTGTGTGTGTGTGTGTGTGTGTGTGTGTGTGTGTGAGTGTGAGTGTGTGTGTGTGCGTGTGCGTGTGCGTGTGCGTGTGCGTGCGTGCGTGCGTGTTCATTACTTGCCTATGCACAGGTTGTTATGCTAAATTTCGCAAAGGACGCCCTCAGTTGTGCTTCACAATCACAATCGATGTCGCCACCGCCAGTAGATGGAAACATGAAGTACCCTAGAAGAAAGGCGTACCGCACTCAATGACGCCTCATTTCTGCTTCGGCACGTCTCTCCGACTAAACATTTGAGGCTTTCAAACAAAAAGTTTGATAGGTTTAGCTTTGCGAAACTTTCTCCATATGTTTTCCTTCGTGTTGATGACGTGTTTGAGGTGGCCACAGACAAACTGTTGCTTGTCGGTGGCCACCGACAAACAATTTACACTTAACCAATTGTTTGCTCGGCTCGTGTCGGTATGAGTACTTCGTCATTAAAAAAAAAAAATAGCACCGTATAATGCAGATGCATTTGGATGGAGATGGAAAGTTCGACAGCCCCGTAAAGTAAAGGGCGAGAGAGGTGGCGAAACAAGCGAGAAAGAAGAGATGTCTTAGTAAAGGGCTCCTGAAATATTCACGGCCAATCAGTAGGATAGAAATGGAGAGAAGTGGTTTCGCAATGCGGGCTCTGATTTCGTGAGCACTTTCTGTTGAAGACAGGGGTACATTCCTACCAATGTCCATTGAATTATCCTGCAGCGTTGACTCAAATCTCCCGCTGGTTCGCGTGACTCGCTTCGTGTTTGTCGGATGTTTTATTGAAACATGGCCACTATACGACCGCTATTGAACTCGCCAGCGAATACGGTTGGATGGATGCGCCTGGGACCAGAATTTCGGGCTGTATTCGTGAAGCCATTTCGACTCGTTTTACGGTGTCTTGTCCCGACCACTATCCTTAGCCGACGCTGACGAAGTTAACACATGACGCAGGCCGCGCGTCTCTCCCTTGCACACTCCTCTCTGCTCAGCACCTGTTCTCACTCCCTCGCTGCAAATTCCCATCCTTCTCCTCCCCCGCGGACAACCTTGTGAGGACACCAAATACGAGATTTCTCGTGGGCCTTGCACTACCAGCTAGCACTATAAAAATAACGTTCATTCTGGCAGTACGCTAAGGGAAGGAAGATACTTACCAGAGCTCGAAACTGCCCCCTGCGTAAGCAGAGAACGGCGGTGTGCTCGGAACAGAGATCTTGGGCACCGGGGCCAGCTCGGCGTCGTTTTGTCTTTCCACTGAAGCATGCCTTGCAACGACGAGAGGAGGAGCATTCCTTTTGAAATCAGGTCACGTTCGGGAAGGGGAGTGACCTTTGCCGGTGACCAGAAAATCAGGCGACGCCGTCTCACAGGATCTTGACGCCACCGAAAGTCGGGCTCTCTTACGAAGTGTATAAAACGCTCTTCCAAGAAACACGGAGCGACAAAAAAAGGGTGGGACAGAAGAAGGAAATGTCCCTGGTGAACACCAAGCACGGAGGCACTCGAGCACGCACTCACTCTAAAGGATTGGTTTGTTTGGGCAAGTGGCATCTGTGTGCCCCTGTAGGGTTCGGACAAATCAGAGGATTGCCTGAAGAAAACCGGAGAGAGCAGCTTACATTTGTGCTTCGCATTTTTGCCTCGGTGCTGCGTCGACCTGCATCAATTTCCAATTAGTTTCCAATTAGTTCCCCAGACTGGCAAAAGTCGTGTATTTTTCCCATGTGGTCAGACTGTCCTTGGCCTTTCAGTAGAAAATGCGGGTGGTGAAACATGTGCGGATTCTTAATATGACTACTATAAACAACTCTTCGTGGCTGATGTTTCGTCTCTGCTTCAGTCACCGCTTTTCTTTATTTGCCTCATAAATGGCGAGACAAAGAACATCGCGCTCTACCGGGTGTTTGAAATTATTCCTTATCGAATTTCGTTTTTAAAACCGTGCAATATACACTGCAGTACAGTCGGCGCACGTTGAGTGTATACGTTAAGGCGGCCGTTATTTAACGCGATTGAGTCAACAGAAGGACGATTAACTAAAGCTGCTAACCAACGTTCTCACATTTTTCATGTTACTGTACCTGATTACACTGTGAAGCTGAAGATTGTTAAAATCAAAGGCGAGCCCGGTTTAGAATTTTTCAGTATTGGCATAGTGGTTCGCGGTATTGAATAATAAAATAAAGCAGTTTGCAAGCTTCTCAAGCTGACTTTCCCATGCTACAGAAGATAAAATTGTGCAGCCCCCATGAAATATAGACGTACACAGTCTACCTTCCTTATGACATATAACATGTTTACGTGATTCCCATGACGATACCACATGCAGAGATGCTATTTTAGCAACCTGCACTGTGCAAAAAAAAAAACACGACTAGCATGCTGTCAAAATTGCATTTTTCACTTTCAATATAAAGATATACTTAAGGCTCCAGTTCACCAGAAAACCCGATGCTGTTCAGTCAGTTCGTGGCTTCTTTCATGTAAATCTTTAGACACGATCATGATGCAGCAGCCACACGATCTCAGGCTAGAATTTCAAACTAGGGGCACGAATTCCTGATAAAAATCCCAAAATGATAAAGAAACTGTTTTCTTTTTCGTCTTTGTTTTTCAACAGAAAAATCATACATTCAGAATTCTGTAATGTGATTTAAACATTTCAATGAGTGCTTGTTTTCAGTTAAGGTTTTAGCTTTGAAAACCATCAACAGCGTGCTTCGACGAAAGAGGTTTTAGAACGTTTGCTCTTCGGCCCGCATTCAGCGAGTCTGGGGTGATCCTGCAATCGACCCTTGCATTACCGCTACAACAGGTGTTTCCATCAGCGTTGAGAGTGTGAGTATACCTTACCTCATGCATATCATGAAATCATAAGGTTATAAAAAAACTGAACTATATAAATAAATAAAATAAAAACTCTTTCACATCAATAAACTTACGCAGCAACGATTACATCGAGCTGTACACTTAACGGTGGTGGTTCATGAGTCAACGCTTGATATCCATGTCCGACAGCGATGAACAGCTTGAAATGTTTTATGAGGATTAGCTGCTCAAAGCTACATCGTCAAATCAACGGCGTCGTACTGGAGGGTTGTGATAATAGGGCCATTTTTTAAACCGGCGCCAGTTGCCCCTGTGTAGCAAACCTCTAATACCTCCAAAGCTATTTTGCTACACTAGTGTAGCTGGTGTAGGTAAAGAAAACATTAGTAGGTAATGGGAAAATGATAGTAATGTTTGTAATTATTAACTAATAATAATAATAATAATAAAATAATAATGCATGATAATTAGAGGGATAAAAGAATAAAATAGGCGCTAAAATACAAAGAAAAATAAATAACAACATTTTACTTCGCCATGGTTACCTGCACGGGCGCACCGCCCTATTGCTACGGCACGTCAGACCACGCCAGGATGGCGAGGGAGCCAGGTCCTTCTACTGTATCGGCCGAAGAAGCGTGCCGTGCCCGGCAGGTTTACTTGGAACAGGAGAGAAGACTCCGTACGTAAACTCGGTTTAACCTTAGTTTAAACCATGCTAATTTTTCCTTGGACAGATCAACATAGCGCTGTGGAACAAGGAAACAAGGAAAACGCACGTAAGCCAGGACGGAACCACAAAGTCTATTTCTCTGAAAGAACGGGCACAATTTGTATCGCTTACTTTGGACCGTGTGATGCCGTCAGCCATTGAGCATTGGGAGTAAACGCTTCACAGAAAAAAATAGCAATCTTTGCAAAGCGAAAAAGAACTTATGACGAGTGCAATCAAAATTGGGCGAAAACAAAACGTTCCATGCAAACGTGTTTTTTTTTTTTTTTTTCGTTCAAAGTCAAAAGAAAACATTTAACAAAAGTCTGTCGGATTCGGAAATTTACTTTAAAGGAAGGTGAAAAACGCCAACCAAGTTCGTTACAAAAAAAAAATAAAACGACATTTTGTAACTAGCTTGTGTCCTTCTTAATGGTGTGACTACAAGAGAGTCGTAGCTTGGCTTTTTTTAAAAATCCCCATGTGGACGACTTTCGGGTCTGGACGTAGAACCATGAATATAAGAAGAGGGAAGGGTCCCCAAAGAGCGATTAAAATTCCCTAATGTCTGCTGAATGGGCCACGACTCGAGTAGAAGCCTCCTGCTTGGGTTAGCTTCAGTCTTCAGTACAATAGCTCCTAAGCAGTCAATTTTGCAGTCGCATGCCTCGCAGTGCTCGGCCACAGCGGTGCACTGACTGTACATTTGTCGGATGTCCGCATTGCGCTGTTTCAATCTTTCTGCGAGGTTTTTCGTTTTCTCTACGTAAGAGGCCGTTTATAGACTGGGCGCTCATATATTTCTACTTTGTCTTGTTTTCCTTGGTTCTTTTTGGCCAGTTTTGATTGCACCCGTCCTAAGTTCTTGTTCGCTTTGCGACGATTGCTAAGCGTTATTCTGAGGCGTTCCCTCTCAATGCTCAGTGGCTGAGGCTATCACGTAATGCAATAAAATGGTATAAATCGTCCTTGTACTTTCGATGCGATAAAAAGTTGGTAGCTAGCGCTCGTCCCAGTCCCGTCTTGCGTGTTTTCATCGTCTAACCGCGCTTTGTGAATCTATAGACGAAGGTGCGCAATAGGGGGAGGTGCCGCGAGCATTGTTACAATCAAGAAGTCATACGAGCGAAAGCTCCCTATAGCACGGTTTTGTATGATTTAGCATGGTTGCAGTCGGTTTCTCCCACTCTCCCACTCAGTTCTATTACGACCTTGTCTATTATCTTCCGGCCCGTCTTGGTTCCGCTGAGCCTGAGTCGGCCATTTCAGACCAGATGTGTACGCCAAGAGATAGAAGTCTCTGGGCGGACATGCCTCTAGGCAGACCCAATGCTCGTTTGACGCTTCTTCGTATCGGTGCCCCGATCTTGGCTTTGCCTGCGACTGTAGAAATAGTGAATGGAAATGCACGGACCTGCCAACTGGCTCAAGCTGAGCCGCCACCACTGCCTCGTGCGGATAGAGAATCGATATATGAGAAAGAAAAGAGAAAATGAGACGCACTTCGCAGCAGGCGTCGTTCGTCACTGAAGCGGCGGCGAGTGCAATGACGGCATGCACAACAGATACACCAGTAGCAAAGAGCCTCCACCGCGAATAGCGAAGCACTCGCATTGGCACAGAGTTTGGGGTGCATACATACCGTGAAATGACGCACCGTGGGCTCAGACCTTCATTCCACAACGCTATGAAGACGAAGCACCGAACTCTAGTCGCGGGCGGGTAAGACTGATGAAGTAGGTCACGGCAGAAGAGACTAAAGCAGCTCTAAATTCCGCTCGTCGTAACAGTCGTCAGGAGGAAGCGACTTTGGATGAAGCTGCTGTAGCGACCAGACGAGAGCAGCATGCGGCCGTAATGCGATGCTGGCGTTTTAGGAATGCAGCATTGCTGGAAAGACGCTGGTGCCGCACGTGCCAAACGAGCCACTTTGAGAGGTAAAGGTACCCAGATCAGCAGGTCGTCGATCACGAAGTTCAACATAGAATAAGTAGAGCGTTCATCAAAACGAGCTACAGCCGATCGGCAGAAAGTTTAACAGAAAGTTCAACAGCAGACCATGGGAAAATGCAACAGCACCAGGTCAACACTACGTCCCACGAGGCTTCCGCCTTCCCATTCTTAGATTGTTCTATGCATCCCCCGTCAATGTTTTTAAGTTTCTGTTTGGGCTGTTTTTTTTTGGAGAAAGGAAGACAAGCCCCATTGTCGAAACATTGTCTTGGTTTGCTAACTGAGGCTCCACCTACACCCTTGTGCAGCTCTCTCCCATACTGTATAGCCATCTCACTTTCGTTCTACCCGGCCTGTTTCAGTGCAGCGCATATGAGGGATAAGACGTAGCCCTTGTGTTTGCGGAAGTATAGGCCACCGCTCAGGCAGTAGATTATTTTCAGGTGGATAGTCTGATTAGCGGGTGGCCGTAGAAACATTTTATTGCAATTAGAACAAATATTGGGGGCGAAGCCCTCTGCATGGCACTTGGGTGCTCCCTTCCTACATGGGAGACACCCTTATAAAGTAAAAGAAAGTCCTTAGAGAGCAATCCTCCTCATCGCACTGGAAATGATCTTCCGTTGGCCTTGATTTGAAGTGCTCTTCATAAGAGACTCCCAGTAGGCTCTGCGACGTTCGGTGATGGTGGACGAGGAAAGGTAGGGCATGTAAGAGAATATGTAGGAAGTCTCCTGGTTTGCCGCAGAGTCTGCATGATGAGGAAAACTGGTCTGGGTATCGGGCATGGAGGGTTTAGGTATGGAGCAGTCCTAGTCTGCAAACTTCGCCAGTGCACGGCCTGCGCAATGGTGAGAGAGGGGGCTGGGGGTGTATATTCCCTTCGTTTGTTCCGGTAGTACGAGATAATATCACGGGAAAGAGGCGCTCCGCGGCCTGTAGAGAGGGCTCCATTCCTCTAGCCCAGAACGTAAGACCTCGGGCTAGAGAATTAACCTCATTGCCAGGGAGGTCAGTATGTGCTGGCGTTCAGATGAGGCATATGGGGCGCCGGGGCTGCCAGAAGCGTAATATGCGAGCAGCGATGCGCGATATGTAACCGTTAGCATAATTTAGAATGGCAGATTTGGAGTCGGAGATAATTTTTGGACAGACGTAGAGATGAGAGCAAGCGCGGTGGCTGCAGAGCCTGACGCTTTAGATTCGTTGGAAGATGCTCGCCTTGTTTGGGCTGAACCAGTGTGGCGGGTCCGGCCAACGGCTTGGTAGGTGAGCACGTGTTGACTTGCTTTGGTGAAAACGGTGTTGGGTGTGCCAATTTGTGGGATGAAACACGATGCTAAGTGCGGCACAGCATCTTCTCTTATGACGAAGCTTGGACGTCTTACTGTTATTTTCAAATGGGGTGACGCCATGTACATAACAGGCGTAGTGTCCCAAAACGTGAGTGCTAAGAGCCGTTCGGAGCATACTCGAATCAACTCAGAGCTCTTTGGAGCCATTCGAGATCACTCGATACACTTCGGAAGCAATCAGTAGACTTCGCGAGGTACAGGTACCTATGAAACAACGTCACAAAAAAAAAAAAAAACCGGAAGTGATACTAGATAATCCTGAAGCAATGTCCTGCAACTGAAATAAACGTTACGCCAGGGGCCGAATTACGCAAAGATCAATTCCTGATTACAACACAAAAGCTGTCAGGAACCTGTGAACGGTTTGTGACAGGTTTTTGGTGTGATCGTTTTATAATACGGACCGATACGTACAGCCGTGTATGGGGCTCGAGTTGGTAGATTGATGGTGCCACACCAAGAAGAGACTTAAGTGAAAAGCTTTTATTGCTCTCGAAAGAGAAGCACATGGAGGCTTGCATGAGTCGGTCCTGAATTGTCCGACGCTTACAAATACTAGTTGGGGTTCCTAGTATGGGAACCCATTGGCGTCGGCCGTTGCCCGGGCGTGCTCTAACGAGGTCTTTTGGAAAGAGTGCCGTTCATAGCGTTCGAGCAGAGTCGCCTACCTACATGTTCTCCCGAGGGGGGTTAAGGGGACGGGTTATAGCAGGGTTTGATAGTCAAGTCCGCACCGTGTGGTAGATGTCCGAAGACTTCGGATCACAGTGTTTGAGTGCTGCGGGGCATAGCAGAGTGTTGGTGTAGAGACGGAGTAGGAGGCGCTCTTCCGTTTTAGACCTGTACTTGGGCGTAGGCAAAGGATAGCTATGGCGAGATTGATAATGAATAAAAGAGTAAGCTGGAATGAATTCCAGATCCTGATCTAGGAGGCCGATAAAAAATGCCCACAAAGAGAACGCACAGGCGGCGCCGTCGGCCGCCTCATTCCCCTCGAGACTCATATCAGCAGGAGTCCATACTATGTTCTGATCAGCGGGGTCCCTGGTGTCGGTGCAATCTTGAACTAGTCGGTAGACAGAGTATGAAGCCCAGCTTTGTTCGACGTTCCCACGGGCCCCTCGCGTATCGGATATAGTCGTTTTGGAATCTGAGAGGGTAGCAGCAGCGCGACGGCGATCTCCTCATCGCGGAAGACCGCGCGCTCTTTCCGGTCTTCCGTAGGGAAATAATGAATTCAAAAATATTATTTTTCCGCATATGGTTTGCGATTGGATACATTGTCCGCCTACACTGTTGATTGCCCAACGATTTCTCCATTCCTCTGAGCACTTGTGCATAAACCAGTTACACGTGCGCCTCTCCCTATTAAATTATCTTCATGATGTAAATATTCTTCTGTGTTTTTGTTCTGATTCATTATTCATTGTCTAGTATCTTGTTAGCTGTTATTGTTACTTTGAATTGTTTCTCCCGCCTAAGGCCTGATAACAAGGCTGGCAGCACCTGTAAAACGAATAAATAAACATTCAGTGCGGCAAGACGTGCCATGGAACCAAAACCTATACGTTTTTAAAACGAATAAATAAACATTCAGTGCGGCAAGACGTGCCATGGAACCAAAACCAACTATACGTTGCGGGATCTTACACAGGCGGAGAATAAACGTGCCGCAACTGCTGAACAGAGGCGACGGTCTCGTCAGAATTCTTGGGTACATGAACGTGACTTCGCAGCAAAGAGCCAAACTTTGACACTTTTATCCGAATGCGACGTTGAGCGTATGCGACGGAAGCGCAAAGCACACCCCGAGCTGAGATGCGCTAAGGGTTGCGAATGAGTTGCCATAACATTTCTTCTGCTCTCGCTAAACGTACACACGCTGAGCAGTAGGCTGGGCCTTGCTGCTAGTTTCGCTGGAACAGTGGAGTGTTTCTTTGGTGCGCTCGGAGCGTCGTCTCCCCCTTTTGAGTTGACGATGTGTCCCTGGTGAAGAAGGGATCGAAAAGCACCGATCGGCACGACACGCGAGGAATGCTGCTTCGTATTTTGGCTTATTTTGAACGCATAATTCTTATTTGGATTTCACGAAGCGCCGTGCCGATTTATAAAAGCATGTCATACTTAATATTTGCAGTGGGGTGAGATTTTGTGCAGCAAGAGAGATAGCCATTCAGTTTTTGCGACCTTCTCATATATATTCTTAAGCTTTATTCGGGATTTAAAAAAAAAACAAAATAAAAGCTGCATTGATATTTGTTTGTTTATTTGCTGTAAAGTCGAGCGGCAAGGTGGAAATTTTTAGAGGCTTTATTAGCATTCAGCTCACCCAAAATATTGTTATGCAAAATAAATCATCAGATATATAGAAGAAATAAATCATAGTTGGTGCTTCTTCACTTCAAGGGATGTAGCGCCAAAACAGATTCAGGATGATAAACATCTGTCGCCATTGGATAAGAAGGCCAATATTGCCTTCCTATAAAACTCAACATACGCAATTATAGCGCGGTGGAGAAAGTTAAGCCTGGACAGCTCCAGTATCATGTTCTTGCTCACTGCTGTGTCTATAGAGCTACGGAATGAGCCGAGGTCAGGCGTGCTTAGCAATGTCTGTTGCCTATTGCGAAATCTTTATACGCTCTTCAACTCCTGCGTACTCACATTCAGGCTTATCGGTTACGAACGTTATGTTCTTAAATAGTCCATATTGTGTCACCTCCAACAGCGTTTTTGCTATATATCAGTTGTGCTGCTGCCGTCCTCAAGGTTGTGACGGTCACGTCGAAGGTGATGGGGCAGAAATGATGCCCTGGTTGCACAAATCAATGCGGTCTCCCCATACGCACCCACTGACTGGTCACTGGGAATCACGACTAGTCCTGACCACGCGTACATGCGAACCAAGACTGAATGTACGAGAAAAATCCCGAGCGCTATTTGTGAAGTGTGTCGGCAGATTATCGGAGCCGGTACTGCAGATGACGAGAAGGCGACAACGGCTCGTGACGTCAGGCGAAGCATTTAAAGGAGGAGGAGGAAAAACCTTGATTGTGTCGAAGACTTCGAGGCACGCAGGCGCCCTGGGCCTCCGTACGACTCCACTCGCGGTTAAACGTTCATGTCGCGTTCAACATGGTGTTGGAAGAGTTAGATCTATGAACCGGCGCGGCGCGCCGGTGTTCGCAGAGTGCCAGACCTTCGACAAGTGACGCGACTCGGTTTGGGCCATCTAGTGTGTCTCGATGTTACGAGCGCTGGTGTATCGAGGCACCCTATATGGGCCATTGACGCCAAAACACGGCGCTCGTAAACATGCGAGTAGACTCGCGCGGATTCGTGCAAAGTACGGCCAGTGTGAAGCTTACATCTTCTTATCATAAATTCACTGGAAAATAAGATATTAGTTTCGGCCGTTTACAGTCTTCAAACACACCACGAACTGCGTCAGCTCTATTGCATTCCACTTCTGCTTAATTAAAGACGACCAAAGCCCGCCGGGGTGGCGCAGTGGTTAGGGCACTCTACTACTGTTCCCAAGGATGCGGGATCAAATCCCGGCCTCTGCCGCCGCTTTTCGGTGGAGGCGAAAAGATAGACGCCCATGTGCTGTGCGATGTCAGTGCACGTTAAAGAACTCCAAGTGGTTGAAATTTCCGAAGCCCTCCATTACGGCGTCTCTCATAGCCTTAGTGGCTTTTCGACGTTAAACTCCAAAACCAAACCAAACCACAGGCAACCTGTTCGGCCATGATTTCAATCCGTGAAATCGCATTTATTGAAAAAAAAAAAGATTTTCACCCCACTTCTTGCCACGAGGCTTCAATATTTAGACACCGCGGGCAGCGATTAAAATCTTGAGGAAACGTAAAGTAGCCAATTACGCACCTATACAGCCTTGACGCTATGACAAGACTGCCGTTCGTCAAGCAAAAGCATCAGCTCCGACAAAGACAGAGAAAGAAAATATTCTTCTCGAATCAGTGTCTCAATGTACTGGAGACAACAGCGAGTAAAGTCAAGGAGCTCAGACGGCATGCGCGCCAGCCCTGTGGCGCGCGAGAGGTGCTGATATATCATAGCTCACAAGAGCACCGCCACCAGGACCAGCATGCGGGTTCCGCAGCAATGCTCTCGGAGCCAGTGTGAGCGCCCTGACAATCTTTTTATGAGATGCGTGGTGACTACGATAGCATTCCCGTACCCCTTACCTGAGTCGACGTTTTAGCGAGATGTGCGTTAAAGGTCCCGTTGCACAGAAAATCTGACGCCGGTGTTGTAAGCGAAAGATCGCTGGCATGTTTTCGATCCTGCTGTAGGTGTGACGTGGGTTGTTATCTTGATTTCAGTCGCTTATTTCACAATAACATTGCGTCTACAATAAGATAAACTTTAAATAATGCACCAGGTGGTAACATTAAGCTACGGTTCTACTCAACCATTAAAGCAGTAACCTAAATTAGTACTTTTGTGTTTGACTATATATAAAATAAGCAGAGCATCGAGATTATCGATATTTTTTGTTTGCGAATTTTGTGTGAATGTACGATTTCTATTTGAGTAACATAAAAAGCTTTAGCAGCCGACCACTCTTTGTCGGGGAGGAATGTAAGAAATTAGAAATAAAATAAATTACGCTATTTTTTGCTGGAATGCAAGAATGCATGATGAAATGCCACTACCCCTTGTAAAGGGCATGTTTGAATTCCAAGAGCGAAGCTGTATGTGGATTATAGTTCTAACGCCACAGGGTACATGGAGAGGACAAAAGAAAGCTGCAAGTGATTCCCTGCTGTGCTATGCTTGATGCACTGGTGCAAAGTGTGTGTCGCTCAGGCAGGCACAAGGACGATGACCTTAACAGGGTAAGGGTTTGCCAATCGACAGTAAGCGGACAATACGACCCAAGAGGCAGCGTCTATGTGCAGCGAATACTTTCTAGCATTGTTGGCATCGTATTGGTGGATAAGTTCGCAAGGCGCATCCAGTTGAGACTAAAGACCTATACACTTGAAGCACGAAAGTATATGCTCTTCAACAACGAAGATAAATCATGCGGTGGCAATGGCTGGAGAATAATTGGGGGCAGCATCTGGCACGCGTGCGACGCAGAAGTACACAGTTATGCGACTCAGGGCGCTGAACCTTGCGTAAATGAGCATACCCATGCAGAATGCCGGGAAATATTTTATCTTCACAATGCCAGAAAAGGGAGGAAGCCGCATATTCCTCAACTTGTTTGATATAGTTCATTAGCGCTATCAGTGATGCGCTAATGAACTATATCCAACAGCCAAAAGGTGACGCCCAGCGCAGTGATGCATCCAGTGTGTGCCATACAGGTGGTGGCTAGATGCACGCGTTGGGTTGGAGAGTCCACGTGTTATCTCGTAATTACACGCATGGACATGACTAGAACGCAAGTTCTCGACAGCTTGCGCGCGACACCGAGAGAAAGTTGCTATCTGGTATCAAAAGCTTGACTTCCTTCTTTTCTGCTGTTTAAAGGCCAGAACGACGAAATAGGGGCGTCATTTCTCAAAAGTGGGCACTGGCGGTCTTCTTTGGGTGATGACTGCACGTCTGAAGCAGCAACTGGGCTGTTTCCTTGAGAAGGATGTTAGCCAAATTTCAAATGAGTCAGTTCCTGAATTTGTCCCAGGTCGGCAGGATTTCTAAATTTAATGCTAGACTAGTAGGGAAGAACTTAAAGCAAAAAAAGTGAACTGAAGATTGATGTAGTCATTCCACCCATTGCACGCCGCCTTACTTTCAAACTGGTCAAACCATTCTTTCTAGTCCTCAAGACGTCAACCTTGAAAAATTTAGGCTGCTCCCGAGGCTGCTGGAAAACGAGAGACGATCAAGGACTAGGCAGCAGACTCTTTCCTCGTTAGCATGCTTGGTTGACGATGCAGCACCTCCACCGGATGTCAGGATGTGGTGGCGGCAATCTGACAAGCACCAAGACAGCGAAAGGCTTCCGAAAAAAAAAACATTTATTCGGATGATTTTCTCCTACAAGGAAAGGGGGAGTGCCTCATACGTATCAACTAGTCCTCGACCACTACAGTCTCTAAGACGAAACCACAGCATCGAACCTTGTACAGGCTGTTTCACACTCAGATGGAATTGGGGGTGCATGACCGCAGCACTTTTATGATGCGATGTCATCGAAAGCCTGGAAGAATCGGCGAATAAGGCGCGTGGTTGGCTGCTTTTCGCGCGCGTGTGCTTGGTACTGCCCATTCTCGCCAGCTCACTGCAGCAGAGGTTCCGAAAGCACGGCGGCCATAAAACAGCCTGTACATCTCGGTCATCGAAAGGGGCACACAAACTCGGTCAGTACTGGAGCCGAAAACCACCCTGCCTTCCTCTTGTGGGGAAAGAAAGTCCATGGCCGTGATACATCCGGGATTACGTGAGCGTCGCCACGGCGACAAGGCGGCGTATCTAGTTTTCAACGTACTCATCACTGCCAAATCCCTGAGATAAATTCCCACTATCAAAGCACCTCCACCAGTCTTTGAAGACATTCCTGGCAAGCCGATGCTCTCACCACTATAGCAGTTCCTAGTCGACCGCGCCCAACTTGTTCGAAGGGCCACAGCCGTTCTGTAGTTAAACATCCCACCAATAATGCGGCGAGGAAAAAAGGCGAGCCGAAAAAACTACAGAGCAGAGCAAAAAACGTTAAACTTTGTGTAGTTCTGTCGTAATGTCAGACTTTTGGGTAGTTGTTCATTACTTTTTCTATTGTACTGTAGTTTTTCTGTAGTACCTTCAAACTCTAACTACAAAAACAGTCTGATGATACTACAATTATTTGTCACAACAGGTACTCTTAAAAAACCGCACAGAAGCTCTGTTGTGACAACAGAACATTTTTTACAGTGGGCCGCCACCAGCGTCTTTCCTCTAGAAAATGAAGCTACAACAGCAACACCAACACAAAGAAGTGGAGTTAGCGGCGGCGATTTCATTGTGTATACAGCATAGGAAGTATAGTAGCAGAGCGGAATGCCTGCCGCTATAAGCTGCACTCAATTGAAAGCCAGCGAATAACTTTCGAGATAAATCATGCAGTCGCCTATGATAGTCTAGAACAACATAGGAACAGATTCTCGTGGCTATAGACACTCCTTACAAATATGGTAGCATCTCTTATAAGAAGCAGTGCGATAAAGTTACATGCTGGATGGTTATGAGCAAATAAATGCTATAAAAAGCTGCAGCATTGTTCAATAATCGATCACTCGTCCACAAAAGTCTTCTATCTAGCCTCTGTAGAACGAGATCTATCGAGAATCAAAACGATCGTTTAGCTCTCGTCTCTTAAATGAAACATCACAGGAACAAAAAATAGATATATACACTAGACGCCTACGCAGGTCGTTTGCGAGGTGCCACACGCAGCTGCCGAGACACCTTTCGATGTGTTTGGCGGCGTCTTGCGAACGTGCGTCGAACTGACGATGTTTCGTGAGGCACAGGCTGTATGCAAGGGGTGGGTATGTAATTGCAGGGCAGCGCAGTCACCCGAAGACGGCGTATGTCACTCGGAGAATGTGGGCTCTCCTCTTGACTTCCCGCGTGTTTGCTCCCGCACAGGAAGTGGCGCGCAGCTGCTGCGGACATCAGACCATTCGTCGAGTGCAACATTATTGCTGCTGTCCTCATAAAAAAGACGCACACCCAGGTGGAGATTACTCAACACGAACACCTATCACTCTACAAAATAAAAGAATTCATCTACTCAACATGACCAGCTATCACTCTATAAAATAAAAGAGGTTCATATGCTATCCAGATGCACAAGACCTGCTCTTCTAGACTCGGCAAGAAGAAATAAGCCATGGCGCTTGGGAAACCCTTTCAGGTTTCCACACGAACGAAATGGAGCATTCGCAAGTCGTAAATGGGCTAACCAAAAAGTTTGAGACTTTCGCTTGAAAAACAACCAATTACCTCTCCCAGACAAGTTTGCGTTTATCGCTTAACAGAAAAATTAGCAGGACGCTCCAGTTTCGCTTTAGGAGTAGGTGCGAAACGTGCGCATTCATTGGCTCACTTCCAATGCTCTCATTTCGTCGTCGCTTCAACCATCTACCCTCATACCGAGTGTTGTTCTCCGCTGCTATTCTCGGCATCTGCCTTACGAATTCTCAGTGGGAGTCGAGCACCGTCAGCAAGAGAAGGCACAACGTCAAACAGGGCCCCTTAAACAAAGCATGTATTTGTTACAATGTCAGACGGCGATGCCGCACGTAGCACCATACACAGGTTCCATCACACGTATTCAAACTCTTGCGACACACGTAAATATTCGTCTGCACCACACTGGCTTCATTTACTAATCACCAGTCACTACTCACTAATCAGTCGACCAATCCCACTCAGTGAAACGACACTACATGTATACACTCCACACAAGGCGTCCGTCATTTTACAGCATGGTTTTCGACACTATAGACGTGAAGTTTGCACTAGCACCATTTATCTAGGGAAAGACGTATCAGGTCAGCTCCGGTTGCCGTTACCATGGAGGAGTCGGCGCCAATCAAATGTTTTCCCCGTCAGGATGTTGACTCGCCCTTGAAAGCTCTCCCTCTAATTCTGGTACCGCGGCGGGTTTTCGGCAAGATGAGAGCAATACGCTTCATGCAAAGCATTAAGATTTGTGAAACTATTTGAAATGTATACAAAGGAAGCCCGATCGAGTTACATGTGCAAGCAAGCTTGAGTACCATGCAAGGCCACTAAATTGGCATGTTTTCGTACCTGAAAGATCCTATAAATGCCATTTATATCCCTCGAAGTGCCACGCTCGAAACATCGCCGAACTACGGAGTCATACGCTAATCCTGAAATCCGCGTGATCGAAACAAGAGACGATGGTGTCGTGAGCTTCGGCTAAAATATTGATAAGGGGTCATTCCACGCAAACTAACCGACACTTAGCTCTCGATCACCGTCAATCGCATTATAATACATGGTTTTTTTTAGTTACTTTGAAAAACATGCCACGTTGTTTTGGAGAAATATATATATATATATATATATATATATACATATTGTATGCTGTGTTAAGCATCTTAATCTCGAAAATGATGGGGAAGCCTAGCGTTAAGAACAAAAAAAAACTACAAAAAATAACCAATATGACGACTATTCTGCACGACTGTAACATTTTTTTGTTTTGTTTTGTTTTACGAAGAGATTTTAAACTTTGACAGGCAAGTATTGAGAATTACTATATTTTGTTTTTATCCAAAAACATATTACGGAATATGTACCAAACTCTAGCATTTTGAACCTTATTTGTAAAATTTCATCTTCGCGGAGTATAATCAGTCCATCTCTTTGTCTCGGGTAGTGCAGAACGTAATGGAGCCGACACAAATTTTTCAAGGAATATAGAAAGTAAGTTATGCGTGAAAAAAATGACATTGAGAAAGGTTGCTTTCTGCGGTATATGCAGCCATTCATATTATATTTAGATGGCTGCAGTAAAAATGTGAAAGAAAGTAAGTTGCAAAGTAATATTCCATTAAAATTTCTTTATAATTGCACTACATTGCGTTTTAGGCAATGAAATGATGCTTAAATTTGAATTGAAGCGTAGTCGCCCATCATAGGTGGGAAGGAGGAAAATGCAGAAGAGGCGCGAGTGAGCTGCTAGCATTTGATGGAAGTTGCGCCCGCTGCCGTAACTGCCATTCAGTGCAAACATGATGCATTTGGCGTGAATTAAAGCTGCATTTTACGGTAAACACTTTCTGTCTCCGAATTAATTTCAGCTTCCTCCTAGTTCACTCGCACCAAAAGGCCGCCACAAACAAAACAAAGGTCAGGTACTGAACCTAGCTCTGGCGCAGAAAACCATGAAGGATGCGACAGCTCTCTGGGATTTAAAAATTATTCAAGAAGAAGAGGTCGAACTCACTGGGTGGTTTGAAGCAGCGCTAACATCGAAAGGAAAGCTGTTGTTTACGCACATCGAGTCCCCATCTATTTCAAATGCGCGCATGCTGGCTTTACATTGTATTCAGCAACCCAAAAGCTTCGATTATCGACATGTGGATGAACAGCCCAGCCTACTTTACAGTCCAAATGTGAAATAGATTGCTTACGCGCATATATGCGAAAACAATATATTATCCGCAGGTGAAATGTTTTAAAGTGACGTATTGAAGTTCTTTCAGCTTGTAATCCATGCGGTGTGTGTGTGTGGGGGGGGGGGGGGGGGGGGGGGCGTGGGCGTGCGTGCGTGCGCATATACTGTTCACATAGATCCACATAGACTGCCACGCTACACGTGGCATCTGTGGTCCGAGTTCAACCTCGCTTTCAACGCATTTCATTGGAGGTACATATATATCGCTGATGCGAATCCCCGTCACGAGTGACCACCAGATGCATGCAGTTTGCAACGATAAATCTATGACGCCACCCGAACGCAGTACGGCAAATAGTCGCGTCACAATTGTGACGCGATAGTCAGAGAAACCGACATCACGTAGAAGTGGTGAGTGTATATAGGACCAGTGATACTCTGTTTCAATTCAGTTCATTTCATTTTATTTCCATGTATAATGCATGACTAGAAAGAAAGAAAAAAAAGCTTTTATTGTGAAATTTACATAGGATTGGATTGTCTGAAGTGGCGGTGTAATTCGAATGATGCGTCGTGGATCCATAGTCTTCCCATGTGTGTCAAACGGCCGCTTGGCGGCGTCATCTATTTTTCTTGCCATCGCAATCATTTCTCTAACTGACTCGTCTAGCCACCTCGTGTACACAACGCTACCAACTTTTCGCGTAATAGATGATGTAATGTTTTCGCGTAATTCGAACTTCAGGATTATTCTACTTGCAGCACCGTAAGCTCGAAAATGATCGATTAAACTTGTTTATCAACTTTTTGTCATCTGCAAAACTTCGGAAATAGTTGGAATGAATGCTGTGAGAATATTTAATTCAATTGGCAATTTATATCTTGGTAGCACTAGGCATTTTCTTTTTTTATATTTAAGAGTAAAACGAATATAATCCAAGATCATCCCATATACAAGCCTAGTGTTTCTTATTAGCGTTTATTCCATTATCATATGCAAAATATTCAACGACGGTTCAGCAAGACTAAGCATGGATGCAGGAGTATTTTATAGAACTCGTTTAGCAAATTGCATTTCGTTTAGTTTTGCTTTTTGTCGTCTTCACATGTTAGCTGAGTATTTAGCAGGTGCTATAGTGCTAAGAGGAAGGAGCCCTAATTAAGGTCTCTATTGAAACATGGTCTGAGGAGATGAAGATGAGAACATCTGAAGTGCAACATGAAAGATTGGCATCTTAGCCCGTGATCGAAGAAACTGGCTTTCGAGATGCACAAAGGTATGACAACGATTTTTTTTTTTTTCGGGCTGTTGATCGATGCCCGCTTTTCAAACACCCTCGGCGAAATCCGAAAAATGAGGGTAGAAATGTTTCTGTAATATATTATTTTTAAAATTTCTTCTTAGACTAGGTTCTGCCACCGTTTGCAAACTTAAGATGGTGGCCAAGGCACGAGAAACTATAGTATTTTTTTAATTTTTGAGGAAAATCAGTGTTCGAATGCACAGCCTGAAAGACCCTATTGAGAACAAACGGGGTGATAACGACCAACCTTCATGTACAGTTTACTTAAGTGCAATAGGTCTCTTAAGTTATCGCTTAATTATCACCGTTGTCGTAGAATCTGTAACGTGGCCGATGAACCCGGACAACTCAAACGGGTTCGTGGAATAGTTACAACTTCATAGTTCGATATATGAAAAAAAACAAAATGGCAAGGGCAAGCTTACCTGTAAATTATAAAACTGCAAGACTACCTGCGCACACGCTAGTGACGCGGTTATTCCATGACGGGTCGCCCGCTGATGTGCTGGTAGCGCATCAGTCGCAGAGGCTGTCAAGCGTAAACAGTTGGCATCGAAGGTTCTACCACCGGTCTTTTGGAATTACGCGCTGCCTATCATTAAATGTGTAACCCTGTTACTAGCAGGATTGTATATGATAATCATTCAATAAAGTCAGTGTACAATTGGTTTTCGCAGCGTCTTCTGCAAAGAAGCGAGTGAAGCTCGCTAATGCCACCCAAAGTCAAGCAGGCTTCACTGCATAACAGCACTGTAGGGTGGAAAATGATCATGAGAGTTGGTAGAAGCACCCCTCAACATGGTTCTGCAGCGCTGGCGCTACTAGCAGGCGACCAAGGCACAGATGGACTCAAGCGGCGGCGGCATGCACCTATCATTGCTCGAGTCCGGCCATGACCAAGGCCACACAACCAACCCGTTTCCCCGCACGAATGGTGGTGGGCTAGAGCACGGCCGGTCTCGAAGGAGAGAGCGCGCGCGCTCTCTCCCTCGAGACCGGCCGTGGCTAGAGCCATTAGGAGGAGCATCGCATGCAGAGATGTACCGCGCAGTTTTATACATTGTACGAGCGACGAAATTACAGTTCTAGTTAGGTGGTTTAACGACTCAAAGCGACTCGGAAAAAGAGTGACGCCTCAGGGCTCTGGATAATTCCGATCACCTGGTGCTCTTACACTGCCCTAATATTGCACAGTACACAGGCGCCTCCCTTTTTGTCTCCATCAAAAAGTGGCCGCCGAGGCCGAGATTGAATTCGCGTCCTTGCGATCAGCAATCGAGCGCCCTAGCCACAAAGCCACCGCGGCAGGAGAAATGCGAGTTCTGTAACCAGCGCTGCTTTTCTAGTATCTGCAACAGACTCTCTGGCAGATAAGCTTTGCTTTCGGTGTAATCAGTAATTCGAAATATCCAGGTTCGGCATATATGGGCTCCACCGTATGCCCAATACTGGTATATATGCTCCAAGAGCGCAAACAAAACGTCGTGACGCAGTTTACCGGACGCCTTCGCAAGGCTTTTCTGAATAACAGCAAGATGTAAGTCCAGCCTCGCCTGATAATGTCTCTCAAAAACAGTATTGCAGGCTAGTTGATGCATTACTGAAAAGCGCAGACAAACACAGGAAGGAACGAAGTGACAGAACAGAGCGCCATCTAGCGCTCTGTCGATCCTGTCGCTTAATTCATTCCCATGTTTGCCTGTCCGCGCTATAAACAAATATCAATTTTACAATTCCTCCGCTACCGAATACATCAAACGTATGTTGGGTTGCATACTGCAGCCTCGAATATCACGAAGTGTGAGCCTTATATTAAGCCCGAGTCCTTCGAGCCCGAGTTGCTTCGAAAGCTGTACACTTCTTGACCGGTACAAGTATAGAACACCAACGAAACAATACAGGAGTGCGTGTTGTGGAGCATGGCATCTCCCACGTCAAATGCGCCACAGGAGTGGTATATAGCATACCCCTTTCATGTGGGTTTTCATATATATAGGCCAAACTGGCCGCTGTATTAATGACCGGCTACGGGAGCATGCTAAAAATATCGCGAATAACGATATAGCTTCCAACCTTGTGCGGCATGTTTCTTCCTGCGTTAGCTCGTGTAGGGCACGATCTGAGAATACGAGGCTTCTAGGCAGGATTTCCAATGTAAAAGCTCGGCTTGCGCTAGAGGCCTTCCATGTTAAAAAAATTATCTGATCGCTGTGCGAATGACGCGTCTTTGCAGATTTATGACGCTGAATGTGCTTTTCTTGGTTCTTTTTTGCCATAATCGATTTGCAGTTGCGTGACGTGTGTGCCTGTACTGTCTGCGCATGCTCCTATTTTCCTTTACATTCCTCGTGTTCACACCCCAATAAACAGTTGGTAGTAGCGCTTGTCAATCGTCGTGTGTGTTTTCTTTCCTTTTGCCCCCGTCCAAGTATTAGCGCTAATTTCTCCTTAAATAAACGAAACAATACCTTTAGCGATTGATAAATTTAAAGCTGACTAATTATAAAGGCATTCTACCTCGCTGCATATTAGTTACATACGCATTAACTAGTACGCCCACAGCTTGCGTAAAATCACGAAGTCACACTCGAGGTTGTTGTTCCGGAGACTTTGAAAGTTGAAGATTAATTTTGTTAGAAAGGTACCTGCTGCTATATCCCAGTAAAGTGTTTTTAAGTGTAAAGTGTAAAGTAATGCGTAAAGTGCAGTTGGATTGAATCAATGGGTCGGATTGTGGCAGCCCTACGCTCTACAACTCTACCTGCTAGCGTCGGGCTAATGCATAAAAAAATTCTGACACGTCCTGTAGTAGCCAGAGGGCCTGCTATGCAGAAGGGATAGGGTAAGAAAAGAAGGGGGGGTTAAGGTGCGAACAGGATGTCATTAACGGACCGTGTGTTGACGTAACAAAAAGAAGTTGCTATTCGCCGTTAGTGAAGCTCTTTGTTGAAAGTTTGCTACGCAGAGGACATCTGCACGCCTACACACGTGTGTGTTTTGAACACCGCGGGGTGCCTGCCATGCAGCATCTTCGCTCTTTTCATAGCTTCGAAAAGAGAAACGAGCACCCGAAAAAAAAAAAAAAAGGCAGTTTGGGGGAGCGCTGAATCTGATGCCTACATGGTGGCCAAAGACATGGCGTATGGTGCAGGTTGTTTGACGAATATATGTAGCTGGACTTGGGAAAGCGATCGACGAACTTTGTTGCCTGCTCGACTGCCACGGCAATTGCAGCAATTGTTGGCCATTTCAACTTTCCTCGGGATAAATTCAGTTCATTACGCTTAACGCTGATCAACAGTCTGAACTGTTTACTAAACTGGCGGACAGCGCCTGCGAAAAACATCTTCAACCCTATCTGCGCAAGTGGACGACTTGAAGGAAGACTGTCGCATCCGCCCAACCCGCACCGATGTCAAAAAAATAAATGCAGTAGTTACACAACGGCAAGTGAACCTATAATATAGCTATGTAACATTGCTGCAGGCCGAATAAACCTACAAGGCACTCCAGATATCGCACACCTAAGCGATGAATGTAATAAAAACAAGAACAAAAATTTGAAGATTGAAAAAAGTTTAATCAAAGAACAATCAGAGTAAAGCCGAAAGGTGATGGCATAAAACGCGCTATGAAAAAAAGAAAAAGAAAGATGGCAGAATGTTAAATACCACCAACAAAATTAAACAATGCGAAAGTCGTCCTGGAGCTCTCGGATTAAAGTGCAATAATAATGAAATGGATGAAGTGAAACGCGAAGGTGAGAAAATAAAACGTGATACGACTACGCAGACGGCTGAATGTAAAATAACGGCGCAACCGGAGTTGTTTTTTAACGTTGTTTACTGCCTCAGGGCATAAAGGAATACCGTCGCTTACTGATAATATTGTCAAAGGACAACAACGAGGACGAAGTGCTGCGCTCGTGTGTGGATCGTGTCAAACGCGAGGACGACGAAGTGTGTGTGGCTCATTCTGGGCACCGCTCGCCTGAAGTTGTCTGTACTGCGATCAGCTATCCCTTTGTAAATGTCTGTAAAATACATCCACTCTGTGTTTCTTAAAGCACACTTTGAACGCGAATGCTGACTTGTCCCGTTACGAGAAAAGCCGGCGGCGCGTGTTTTGTATGCGTGCTCGCGAGATGGCCCTGAAAATCCTTGCAATGGCAAGAAAAACAAGCTGACGACATCAAAGTGTCACATGTGCACAGTACGATAGAGAACCGAACAAGGGTTGAAAGGGAGCCTCAGTTCACAAGAAGACGTTTCGATAATGGGACATATGTCTTCCTCTGGCCCAGACGAAGCCGCATTGGACGCCCTTGAAGAGAGGATTAGAATGAAGACATATCACACAAAGCGTATTATGCTATTATACGAGTCCTGTAAAATAATTTTCCCGGCTAAACTGATGAATCCTCAGAGCCCATATTACACACAGAATGGGATTTTGTTGTGTGTTTATTTTTTATACCAAATTTTCCCAAGATGATAAAGTGATTCGATCAGAAAAACTCGGATATTCGCATCTCCTGCCGATGTCCTAGTAAGGGTACTGGTGGCGCCATCGCTTTTCCTTTCGAGCTGAAAAGGATTATTTCGATAGGAAAACAAAAATCAAAATCACATTTCATGAATTTCTGCGCAAACTATCTTGGCAGTTATTATTATTAACGCAGCCGATAAAGCTCCTCAAAGATTCTAAAAAACAGCTTCACCTACGTTACTTCCTTCGCCTAATCTCTCAGGCAGTTTTGCTACAAACGAACCAGGATGGCGCCACCAGTTCCATCGCTGGGACAACGGATCGATTTGCTTCGCTGTTGCCGCAGACGATGCAAATATCCGGCTTCTTCTGATCGCATCAGGCAAGTGCCTTAAAGAAACTTGTACAACAAAATACTGTACACATTTATGTGCAAAATTTTATCTCCAATGATTCAACGATTTAGCTGGGAGGAGCATTCTATGGCACGCGTAGAACTTCTCCAGCGCTGTATGCACCTTCAATCGTATGCTTTCAAACTTGAGTTTCGTCGATTACGGCTGCCAGACGCCGCTTGCAAATTGACAGTCTATACATTGATTACGGGCACAGAAACTTAATACACGCCGAAAACATCACAAGGAAAACATTGCACTAACGAGGCTGTAATGACTTCGCCGTCGTACACGTAAGCAGTCTTCGAGTTCCTCTGCTGATTTGCTTTTCCTCTTTTCGAAGATCCCCTTGAAACGATTTTTCCGCCTAGAGTCCTTCCCAGCCTTATGCATCTACTTCATTTGCTGAGAGAAGAGAAAAGAAGAAAAGGCTAAAAATTTAGGTTGCAGAAAATGCTGGGAGCTTAAGCATGGCTTGAGCATAGTAATACGGACCAAAGCTCTGTTAAGCATTGATTTGCACGATTTAGCAAGGCTGCACACGGATTGATGGTTTGAATTAGGGGGTCGCTTTTGCTTCGCCTTCAGAGTAGCCGCGATATCCCCTGTAACGCCACCTTTTCAATGCGCGATTTTTGTATACCTTGTTTAAGCTGTTTTGGGGGGGATGGAAGGTTCAGAATTGGTCTCACCTTTCGGTGGGCACCTCAACTAAACTAGGTCAAGGTAATTCAAATCCAGCGAGGCGTAATGCGAAAGTTGTACGCCGAGTAATAGAGCTCAAGCTTCAAAATCAGAGCTCCACTGAGACGTTTCGTTAAGAACAGAATACTCTGGGCGTGCAGCTCACATGCGAAGAGGAAAAGACACACGTTTCAGGGACTTCGCGCGAGACACCACAACAAACGCGCTTCCGGGAAAGTCAAGCTGACAGCGAAATTTGCTCTGAGTATCAAAAGGAGCATGGTCAAGGTCTGCCCAGCACTTTGTCCGCCCGTAGCGCTATATAGCCGTTAGTTGCGCGCTGCCGATGAAAGAGGACCGCTTTGAAAGCGATAATTTTCCCCGTGATGCCGCTCGCTTAATTGCACCGGCTTTCAAATGGCCTCCGACGCTCACCAACTGCGTACGGCAGTTTGCTATTGTGCACCTCCTTCGGAACGTTGCGTGCCCGAGGCGGTAAAACGCGCGAATGGGCCCATTCAATTTCCCCCGTGGCTTCCGAGCCCGGCGTACGCCAAGCGGCGCGTAACGCGCCTAAAGCTGCGCCGTCCGCAGCCGCAGCTGCGCTTGTCGCGTTCGTCGCTTTTTTTCTCTTCTCCGCGCAAGGCGGCTGTTACACAACCGTCTGCCGCCGTTCGAACCCGCGCGCTGAGCTCGCGCGCCACGCCGCGTGCAACAGCAGGAAGCCCCCCGCGGCGAAAAAGAAGAAGACAGCCTCCGGTATCGTCTCGCTGCCGACGAGAGCTACGAGAGCGCACTTTTACCTCCGTCCCGCGTGTTCGTGGAAACCTCGAAGCCAGCTGCGTTCGTCAGCTGCAGAATCGGAAGCGTGTCCGTCGCCTCGGGTCGCCGCCGGTGAGTGCTTGATCCGCTGCCATTGCATCTCGCGGTGCGTTCCGTTGGAAGGGGCTTAAGCCCCGTGCCTGGCACTAAGCCGACGCGCCTGAAAGCTTCCCCGCGCTGAAGATCCACGCCGCGTGGCACACGCGCTTCCCCCCTGTGTTCCGGCGACGCGCTGTCACACAGCCTCGATCAATGCTCGCGCATGACTAAGCGCACTTGCACTGCTCACATTTGGTGCCACGAAAGCGAGAAAGAAAGAACACGAGCCGTAACATGATCTGCATCCTCTGCGCTGTACGTTTGACACTTTCGCTTCGCGGCGCCTATGCTAAGTCCTTTTTTTTTTTTTTTTTTTTTTTTTTTTTTTTTTTTTTTTTTTTCCACACGCATCGTCGCTGTTATCGTATCTAGACCTTCGCTCGTGTGAGCCCGTGTCAGTCGGGTTTCTGCCGAGTGCTCCCGCGTCTGTCTGCGCTAAGGAAGAGCGCTGCTCACTATGATGATACTTCACATGCGCCTTGCGTAATCCGTTAGCGTGCCAGGGCATCGTCCTGAGTACGTCAATGGTGGTTCGCTGAAATGTTCGGCAGGAAAGCCGCCGCTTTGAAATGGGCACAGCCGCTTTGCGCCGGATGTTGATTAGGCGGGCGCAGCTAGCTGCCTCGGTTTCCGAGCACGCCTGCGAACCGCGGTGACGCCTGTGCGAAGCTCGCTCGCGATCTCGCTCGAGGCCAGGCTGCCGTCGCGTAGCCCGCTGGAGGAGGAGGATGCTACAAGTATGTACTGCACTGTTCTGGCAGTGAGTCGCAAATATTCATGACTTGTTATACGCATTCGGGGATCCCTGCACGCCAGATCTACTGCAGCGAAAGTGTTCCGCGTTCTGCAAGCTGTTTACTTAACGTGGGCACAAGAAACGCGCAAGTATACGGGGTGCACAAAGGTGCGAATGAGCTTGGAGATCTTTGTATTCGAAGATTTCTATTTCTGTTAGTAGCTTTGACACAAAACTGACAGAAAAGTGTGGTGCATGAGAAGAGTTTATGACACGTAAAATTTTACTCGTACACATTGCTCGATGTGGGGTCTTTCTATCTTGAAGCTTGCGTTTTTCAGCCGTAGTCCTTTTGTGCATAGCAAGCTACTGTATTGGAAGAATTGATGAGCAATGCTTATTATAAATAAAAGGGAACGTTCAACAGGTCTGTGCAGTCGCCGGCATTATTTTAGAAGGCAAATGTTTCCTATATCTGGAGCACCTACGACAATTAGAAAGGTTGCTCGGAGTGCCACCCACTTATGGAGGCGTCCGCAGTCTTGCACATAAGCCCTCCATCTGGAAAGTGGGGCAAGGAGCAATCAGTGGACGCCGCAAAGGCGATTGATTCCTCACCGGGCAGAGTTGTACCACGGCAGCATCCACTTAGCCATGATTTGTGCGGCTGATTGGTTTGTTACTTCTTTGACTGAGAGGCTCAATGTTGCGACGTATCCAGGTCTCGTACTCCGCGGGTCGGCGGGATAATGACCTTCTTACTTTATAGGAGCAACTTAACAGACCTTCTTCATAGACATTCTCCAGCTTAACAGACCTTCTCCAATCAACGTCTTGCCCTCTAAGAAGCATTTTTCAATCCATCTGCTAAATGTTCTTTCCCCGAGCCGCCGAACAGTAGCCTGTGAAGTCTATGAAGTTCTAAGGAGATAATTGTGCAACTAGTAATGACTTTTATTATTATTATCTTCCAGCTTAACGTAGAGCGCCACCACCTATTGGCTCCTTGCGCATTAATTATCGCATCCATAGGCTTTTCTAGCACCCTTTTCCGTCCCACCACTCGTGTCAGAGGATTGTCACTAACTGCGTAAATATACATAGGCCATGACAGCGCTTTACTGCAATGCCTCTACTTGGGGCCGCACTACATTAAATATTCGCCTGAAAGCTTGCAAACGAGAATTCCACATAGTGTCGTATAGCATGCGGGGAAGGTGCGGGGTTCGGTCGCGCCGCCGAGTAAACGACCAGTTTTACAATCGCCGGGTAAACGACCAGTGATACAATGGATGCAAGCTTGGCCCGCTGCTCGGGGTGGATTGCTTAGAAAATGGTTCTTCGACCCCACCTTGTGTAAAGGAACACGCACATTGCGTCATGGCACCCTTTATCCAATGTTGCCCTCGCGCCATCGAATAACCATCACCAATTTCGATTCATCTGAATTTCACAGTAATATTGACATCTAATCAAGTTCAACTATTTAGACATTCCGTGGCTCGTGCTTAGATTGGGCTGCTTCAATCATGTTCTCGTATTACTCATGTAAGCCACGAGGATGGCTAAAATTCATGTCAAATGCTCGTTGCCCTTCCTGTCTCGCACACCTTTGTTGAAACTGCGCGCATCCGAGCTACGCTGTAATAAAAGGGAATCTAGCTTTTCCGCCCCGTTCGAGGAGTGGCGGTTTTTCTCTGAGGCGTGCAATATCTGCGGTGTACATTAGCAAAAGGTGACTGTAATATTGCTAAATCAACCGCTGTGTGCATGGTGATGTCAGGGTAAACACGAGTTGGAAGAAAATTTGGTGAAACGTAAAAGTCATTAAAATTTGTATTTAAAACAAATGGCGAATTTATACAACACCCTTAAGTTTGAGAGATTGGTTACAAAAATGTAAAGAAAATTAGGAAGACGAAGGGGGAAGCATTTTATTGTCATATGACAAAGAGGGTGTAGTAGGGGTCAGGGATAAGGTTCATACAGGTACGTAGGTCCTCTCAACGGTGTTAGCTGGACTTAAGTTCATGATTCTTGGTGACCTACATGCAGGGCCCAACCCACTATCGTGAGTTGTACTGGGAGTCGAGCAACGCAGTCTCCAACTGACCGATTTCAGGCTTATAATATCAGAGATGGCTGGTCTTCTGGGAATATGACGTGATTGAGGTTTTCTTTAAAATGACTGCAGGGATTGTGGCGGGAGTCGTATTCCATCGGATACATCACAGATGATGTCGTATTCCAAGACTACATCACAAGTATAGGGGGTGGGAGCCTAGTCAAGCTGCATGATTGCAGCTTTTTCTCCTATCTCCTCATGTATGTACTCGTAATACATGAAAGTAAATCTATTCTATTCTATTCTATTCTATTCCATCGGATTAAGGATTTGGAAATGTAACAGTTTGAAGTTACAGTCAGGCCACCTGCTCTGCTCTGTTGAGTGATTTAATTTCCAAGGAGTTTTCATGGTAGGTTACCATGCGCTCTCTTTTAAACCAAGGGCACGGGTCAGTCTGCCCAGTTGACAAATCTTCGGGCACATTCGCAAGCCTGCCGCGTTCCCTGGATGAGAATTATGTGCTGATTGCCATTCGAGCTGCAGCTGTGGCTCTTGCCAGGACGGAGGGAGTTGAAAACGACACCGAACATGCCACGGCCGCGCTCCAAAGGGGATGCGCCTAACATCCACCTATCCAAGCGTACAATCGATTCTGGCTGACTGCGCTCCGCAGCTGCCGTTAGCGGTTAAACTTTAACACTGGCCACTTTCTTTCTTTTTACAGCCGTGTACTGTGTATTGTGTTATTTCAGTTTAATTTGTGTCGCAGTTTTACATCGCCATTCCGCGCGTGGTTGCAGCAAGCAATCAGTTTCATTTCCAACGCTTTTGCTTGACAAACGCTTTTTAGCTGTGTGGCGAAACTCGTATTGTGAGAGCGCAGTCACTGAAGCGCTTTTTGTGACCAGACACGTCCATATGACAGACGTCACTGCGCACTTGCCGTGGCTATAAAGTGCCTGACGTTCAGCCTCGTTCATTCGGGAGGCCCCTTTTAATTGGGCCACAATATTAATTTTCGGTACCCCAGAATTCCTCCTGCATGCGGCGTTTTATACAGTTTAGACGGCCCACTTACACTGGCCCAGCAGAAATCTTACTTCAAAAGCACATTTAGTACTCCCTCGTGCAGGCAGTAGCTATGCAAAACCCTTGTTAGTACTGTCCGGAAAACCCGGGTTCGAACCCGACCTCGGCGGCTGCGTTTCGATGGAGGCGAAACGAAGAGGCGTCCGTGTGCTGTGCGATGTCAGCGCACGTTAAAGATCCCCAGGTGGTCGAAATTACTCCGTAGCCCTCCACTGCGGCTCCTCTTTCTCTCTTTCACTTTAACTGCCACCTTCCTCCCTTCCCTTACGGCGCGGTTCAGGTGTCCACAGACGGAATTGTGACAGATACTGCGCCTTTACCTTCCTGTGAACCAATTATTATTATTATTAAGAAAGAAATCGCGTCGCTCCACCAAACATTGCTTCCCACATCACCATTTCAGTAAGCTCTCGGGCAATGCATCCTGTTTCAACCAAATTATTGCCATAAGTCATAAAATGCCCTCTGCGGCCTACACGTGTTTCATACACAGTGGTGCGCGGGGTGTTTATGGGTGCGGACTGCGCAGTATAACAGTCGTTACATAGAAGAAACAGAACATAAAAGAGCAGAAATGCAGAGAGCTACTGCACCGCGACTGAACGAGCGCACCAAGAACGGGCCTACACTCTACACATATCGCATAGTTTTTCTTCTATTCCAAACACAAGTGTTACTGCTGCCTCCTCTGCAGCATCGTCCCGATGCGGCGTTCCCGCCAAATAGAAGGGCGAAAGAAAGAGCGCGCAAGAGCCAGACCACGAGTCTGACATCACGCAGGGTGAATCGGCAGGTCGCTCATAGGAAGGTTTCATTCGCACAACGTACACAGCGTCGTGGCACTTGGTGCTGTGCGATGAGCGGGCTGGTAAGGCTGGTGCAACTTCGTACGTGCATCGCTGAAGCGACGGACAGCAGTTTAAGGACCGAAGTGGCGGCGCAGCAACGTTTCTGGCAGCCAACGGTGACGAACGGGCGTACAAAACCAAACATAGTCTCCTAGGGAGTAGGTAATGGAGCCACGTCCCTGGTTGTAGCGGTCATCGTCGATCTGCTGCTGACGGTATGGATTCGTTGTCTAGCTAGTTACCGCACATCCTCACGTTGAAGAGAAGTGGCGACGTCGAGGTCAAGTTCACTCTCACTTTCACGATCAACGGCTAGCATAGCGTACAGCGGAGTGGTAATCTGACGACCAAAGACTAGTTGAGAGTAAGCCGCGTGGTCTCCTGCAAGGCCATATTATAAACGAATGTTCCATAAGGGAGATCTGATCTTATGTTTTATGCTCGACATCAAGGTACATAAAAAGCATTGTCGACCAAGGTCCTGTTGAGGCGTTCCCCCCAAGCCATTAGTCTCAGGGCGGTAGGCTGTTGTACGTCCTGTGTATAAGCTTCAGCACAGCCTGGTGAAGCGGGTCGTGAACGCAGCTCCACAGTCACTAATGATAGACTCAGGAGCACCATTCCATGACGATGTTGTGGACAAAGAATTCGGTGACTTAAGCAACATTACCACTTGTAAGTGAAGGGGTCTCAGCGTACCGTATTACGTAATCTATTATGACCATAGTTAACGGTTCCGGCCAGTGGAAGACTTCGGAAAAGGGCCCGGGAGATCCATGCCAACTTGATGGAAAGAGGTCATTGGTGGCGCTATAGGCTGCAAAAAGCCGGCTGGTTTCAGAAGAGGAGACTTGCGCCGTTGACAATCACAGCACGTTTTAACTTAATTAAGCCCTGATGGTAGTATACTGGGCCAATAATCTTTCAGCCGAATCTCTGCCAGCGTGCGACTGACCCCCAAGTGCCCGGCGGTGGGTTCATCAACGGGATGCGCTAATGGAACAAAGAAAAATTATGCGTGCTTACATTCTGCACACAGCTGCTAAACCGCACATATCGCTTTTCTGCATGTTTGATGTTTCTGTAAATCAAAGGAGCGTAAGGGATCTCGAAATTTACTTAACGCTTTTTTGCGGTGTGCCTTGCGTATGCCACATTATGCTGCTCGAGTATCAGGAAAAGAAGGAGCTTGTTAGCCCTTTTAATCCCATTTATCTATTTTGTAAGTTTTCAAAGCGTGTCAGTTAGCAATGCGTGATATTATTAATTTCTTGAATTTCCTTGTGGATATATGCTTCTTGCTTAAAAAACAAACTGTGATGAAGCCTTCGATCGTCACACTCGGCCATTAGCAAACGTGATTACTTTTCGCAATACGCACAATCCTTTATTTCTGGGTAACACTGTCTTGCAAGCCTGACACATTCGATCTAAAAAAGAATTAATTGAACAGTGTCAGAACTAACACCTGCTTTCGTGTTTTCTGGTTTTAGTTGCCGGAAAGAGCTAATAGCACAGTTGCTATACGGCTACACGGAGCGCCCTCGCTTGGCACAGCCATGCGTCGCACACGTGAAAACCCAGCCCGCACACCATACGAGTCCAGTTTTTATCATCCAAAAAGCGAGAGTGAGAGTACGAAGTTACACCAGCTGCTGTACCCTCGGAGCTGATGGGTGCCGGCAAGCGGCAGCAAACTTAAGCCGCGACACGGCCACGTGACCGCTCCGGCAACCTTCGGAGCAGCCTGGTTATTTTTAGCAAAGACGTCACATTGTTTACCATTCGTCTTGCCTGCTGCCCGTCCCATCCAAGGCAATTTCTATATACTGATTTGAATATGACATCAACTCACAATTGTTTCGCTCAGCTGTCTTGTCTCTTCATATCACACATCATTTTTGTGTCTAGCTTGCTGCGTTGTCTTCAATTTAAGTTAAACTGTTTTCTTTCAGCCTCCTCGTTTCTACATCATAGTTTATTAGCGGCAGGTTACAGCTGCTATATACTTTTCGCCAGACGAATATTAGTAAACTGTTGTTTATCGCGTGAGGGTACCTGACGCACTCGACTGCACACTTATTCCAGTTATTTCACTCGAGATCATCAACCAGATCGGCGGAAACTACCAACCCTAAGTATAGAGGTATTCTCATCACTTCCCATCCTTCTCTGTCGATCGTAAACTGTTGTTCCCTGCCGAAACTACGAAGCGTTACTTTATGTTCGTTCCTATTTATTCTCAGATTCACTACTTTGTTATACCTGTTCTCGACCATGCTTTGCATTTCGGCCCCTGAATTACTCAGCCAGACAGTCTCATCAGCGAATCGAAGTTTGCCGAGTTATTCTTGAACTTTTGTGCCTAATCCCCGATACAGCCCTCTGAACACCTCTTATCAACATACAATGGATAATTATGGAGAAATCGTGTTTTCTTGCCTAACCTCATTTTTGATCGGCGTTTTGTCACTTTACCAGTGAAGAACAATGACCGCTGTGCAGCCACTATATGTGTATCCTAGACCGTGGTTACGCAGTGCCTGCATGGTTGTTGAGTTTTCGGCACTCAATTGCTTTTCCCTAATCTATGAGGGCTACGTATAGAGGTTGGTTACGTTTTGTGCATTTTCCTGGTAGACAGCGTGAATATATAGGGCATTACCGAGTGGCTTGTACGAAAGCCGGCCTCGTCATTTGGTTAACTGAAGTGTAAAGTAATCCTGATTCTACTGCAACTACCTCACTTAATGTCTTGTACTCAACGAACAGTAGACCGGTTGTAATACTGTCCAACTCTTTCACGTTACTTTCTTAAGTGCCTTGTACTCAACGAACAGTAGACCGGTTGTAACACTGTCCAACTCTTCACGTTACTTTCTTATGGATTAAGGTAATGCTAGCGTTCTTCCATGATTCCCGTGCTCCTGAAATCATTAGGCACACAGTGCCTCTTTAGCAGAATGTTCCTATCAGCCTTCAAATCTGTAGTTAAGGGATCCTCAGCAGTCGCCTTTCCCAGTAGTTGTAGAAGGCTTTATTGAAGCGCTACACTTAGGCGCCTAATACATCGATGGCCTGCTGGACGAGCATTTGTGTTGCATATACGAACATTTAGAACGCCCGCTTTGCTATGTCATACTCTCAAGGCCATTCATCTTTTTCGCGGAGCTGTTATTGTTGTTGCGACTATAGGAAGAAGGAAAAGAAAATTCATGGGCCTGCTACTGGCTCTGTACCTGAGCCACCTCCGCTGCCTCGTGCAAACAGAAGAGAAAATAGAGCAAAAAGAAAAATAAGAGGGAGAGAAAGACGAAGCGATGGCGGGTGCAATGACGGCCTATAACAGATAAAAATTCGGTGGCCGGCTAGCCCCCGCCGCAAGCGGCGGTGACCTACCAGTCCCAGCCCCGTAGGGACAGGAGTAGCGCGGAGAGCGAGCGCTCCTGCTCAAGCCACTGCAGGCTTCATTTTCCACGGTGTAAATTGGTTTATAGGAAAGAAAAGGCTCAATATCTGTGACACTTCTCGGTGGGCACCTGACTCGCACCGTAAAGGAATTGAGGAACGTAGGAGAGAAAGAATAGAGGAAGAGGCGCTGTAGTGAAAAACTAATAATTTTGACCACCTAGGGACATAACGTGCACTGACATCGCACAGCACACGAACGCCTTTGCTTTTTGACTCCATGGAAACGTGGTTTACTCGTCCGTGGCAACAACTTGCCAAAGGGGGAATAGCACCTGACTTGCGGTGCTCACTCCTCAGTCTCGCTATGGTTGGTGCGCCGACTGGGCCATCTATGCGCTCGCTTCAGCATAAGTTTCAGGCCGAATCTGATCATCCAGCCAATCAAGCTGGGCGGCAAGGCACGCGTACTCATAGCGCGGAAGCGTCCTAGCATGTAAGCGACTGCGGCTGTGGCCGATGGCTTACGCTCGTGAAATTTGGTTCAAGGACAGATAAACGTCTACATTTTTTTTTTACAGTTCTGTCTCTTTCTCTCTTTCTGAGGTGACTGTCCTGAATATCTCTTCTCCAGCTTGGTTCCACCAGTTGCTCCTATTTATCAATGGAAATTCTGGTGTATAGACGCACTAGCAATCTCAGCGTCGGGATACACAGAAGCTTGAGCTCTATTTTGGGACGGGAAAAGAAATGGTTCTCCTTTCCTCCCGCTCTCTCTCTCTTTTGCGCTTATTTGACCAGTGGTTAGAGCTCCCGGATGCCTCGGCTGCTGAGCCCGATGATGCGAGCTTCTCCTGGCCACAGGGGTGTTGCTTCGATGGAGGCGAAATGCAGCTTTTCTGCTGTGCAATGGCAGCAAATGGATTAGGACTCCAAATGGTCGAACATTCAGCTACCCCCTCTTTTGCCGTCTTTCACTCTTTCATTCATGGCCTTATAAGGCCATGAATGAAAGAAGTCAAGAAGTGAGACATATACTATCTGTTTGGCTTTGTTTACGTCATAACGCGACTCAGGCCGTGAGAGATGCCGTAGTTGAGAGCTCCGAATATCTTTGACCATCTGCGGTTCTTTAGTGTGTACTGACATCGTACAATACGCTGGCGCCATGCGTTTCACCTTCATCGAAACGCGGCCATCATCACAGCAGGGATCGAACCCTAATCGCCAGTTAGCAGTCGAATGCCCCAACTACTGAGCCACCCCTTCCCAGCCTTTATCCCATTCTTGATAATCAGTTCTGTCTGCCAACCTCGACTGAGTGAAGTTGCTGCACATTTGCTTTCCCCACAATCACTCCAGCTGCCACCCGGCACCGTTTCATTCTCTAAGCTAGTAAGGATTACTGAAAATAGAGCTCTACTATGACAATGCTGCAATGGTTGTATTAGATCAACAAAAATGCCTTGGTCTAGAAATTAATAGGCGGGTGCGGTTTTTTAATCGGCGGGTTATCCGCAGACCATCTATGGCAAACATGAACGCATATTGCGCTCATCCAGAAGGAAGCTATTTGTATAAGCTGGACCATGTCTTGACCTGCCCTCGGCGACCTGCAAATGAGATCACTGAAGCAAGTAAAAGAAATCACCTGGAACTAGGCCTCGCGCATTTCTTTCGCGAATTCCGAGGTCCATTATCTAGGTTGTAAGAAGCAGGGTACCACCACTTCTGTCTTCTGGCTTCCACCTTCTCCAGTCGGCGACAAATGGAAATCTTCGCTGAGACCACACAAGACCTCGTTTCCACCTAGTTGTGGGCGCTCGAAGTTTGTATAGTGCGCCACCGCCATTGAGGTAGTCTCGTGTTACTATCGACACTGAAACACTCCGTGGCTCATGGTACAGCATCTGATGTCAGCAGACTAGAGTAAGCATTTTCTGGGTTCTGGGATGTGAAAGCTTGCGAGAGCCTTCGTAGGATTTTCTGTAGAAAATTGCTTTAATTCTATCATAATAAGAACAACTAAAAAAATGTCTCCTTCGATTTATATAAAACGATGTGTAAAACAGACCGCTGTGCGTTTTCTATCTATCAATCTTTATTTCCCTCTCAACCGCTCCTCGAATCACTAGATAATGACTTAGAAAGAGACAGATTTTAAGCACGGATCATTCTCATCGTCTTCATGTTAGTTTTGTTTATCTTCTTCTAGCAAGCTGGGTGGCACATGTAAAGGTGTGTGAATCAGTCGCCTGCAAAGAAATCAGCATGTGCGACCTTAAGCGGAACGTAAATGTTTGGTTTGGTTTGGTTTGTGGGTGGCACGTGTAAAGGTGTGTGAATCAGTCACCTGCAACGAAATCAGCATGTGCGACCTTAGGCGGAACGTAAATGTTTGGTTTGGTTTGGTTTGTGGGGTTTAACGTCCCAAAGCGACTCAGGCTATGAGAGACGCCGTAGTGGAGGACTCCGAAAATTTTGACCACCTGGGGTTCTTTAACGTGCACTGACATCGCACAGCACACGGACGCCGGTGGACGTTGTAATATCCTTACGTCATGCTAACGGGCTCGTGCTTTGTACGCCTCGGGTATAGTTCAAACCAATCTACGCACTGCAGCATATGTGGTGGCATCGCGAAAGTTGCAAAAAGTAGGCGCTCTCCTAAATAAATAACGCGCACACGCACGCTTCGAGGCCTCAGTGCATCGTCAGTCACTGTATCCAAAAAAAAAAAAAAAAAAAAAAAAAAAAGGCCGACCATAAACCTCGGAACTATCAAGGGTTTATGTGCTTTATTTACAGAACTTTACTGAACTTTCTTTCTTGCCTTTTTTACATTCGTTGACAGGGATAGAAAGTCCTCTCAACGCTGGCGTCATTCGTGTCGCCTTTGTGCTCCTGTAGGTTATTTTCACTTCTTCCGACGGTTATAACTCACTAAGTGTCACAACCAGCTGGCTCACTGTCTGTTTCCTTTATCGGTGTTTCGCTCACTGTCGCCCCTTTCACTCCGCAGCTCTCGATGGCCATGGACACGCGTACGGGTCGCTACCGGACCTTGGGCCTCCTCTTTCCGCTGGTCGCAGGTGAGACAGCTAACGCCATCTCCCGGCTACACCCGATGTGACGATTCGCTTTCTTCGTATTCGAAATGAACTGCACGTCGCTCGAAAAAAAGACTGATTCGGCGAATGCATCTCTCCACAGCAAAGAGCACGACCGAAGATTTCCAGCCCACTCATGACGTGCAGCCAATAAGGAGAGGTCAATTTCTTATTGTCTACTGGTAATCGGTATCGGAAGCGTGTAAGCTCATGTCAGATAATACACTTACCCAGCACTTAATGTTTCTATGCAAGTATTCGAGAAAAGATGGGCGCCTTCTTGAAAACGTGCGCGATTCAGTATTTTGACGTGTTATACATAATCATGTCAAGGAGAGTGTGTCTACGCAAAGTACTGAGGAATGCGTCTGTATAATGCCTAAGCACCAAGCGTAAGTGCATAATGGTTAGGTTCGGCTCCTTTTTCGTAACGCTTTCCCGTCTTGCACAGCTCTCGCCCGTGCCAGCAGTGAAAGCCGTCTTCGGGTTTCCACCCACGACCTGGAGTGGAGGCTTGGAGATGCGTCTGGATTTCGTGTCTTCCTCGAGTAAGTCCGCATTTCACGCGAAGAAGCGACGCCTCGTGCATTTCCCCGTACCTGTCGTCCTTTTTCTCGCATGCTGTGGTAAATACACGTCGATTCTTGTCATTGAAACGTGATTTTCTCCGAGATACTGGATATTTGTTTGAACACCGCTTGCATTGGACGTTTGTCGTTGCTTCCCAGCAAAAACCGTGCGATAAAAATAAACAGGCTATACCCACCACTTCCGTGTCCAGTGACCTTATGCCCTGAAGCCTTATGCCCTGTTTCTATGTGGTCACTAGAAGCTAGATGATTTTCTGCCCCCGGATAAGAAAGTCACGTGCCGTGTTAGCACAGTCATGAGAACGATTCGTCCGCAGCGATCACTTAACACAGGGTGAGTGCGGTCTCCAAATCATAACTTTACGCAAAGCCATGCGGTTTTATTATTTGCGCCTTCATATGCACCAATTCAATATTTCGCACAGTATCAGTATTGCCACAACCGCTGTAATAAATGTCTTTCTCTTCCTATATGAAAGCCTCGTTATTACGGCCTGTATACCTTGCAAGTAGAAAAACATTCGGTGCGACGTGCTTTGCTCTCTACGTTCTTATTCTTTAACCGTATGTTTCGCGAATGATAGCGTCACTTGCTTATGTGCAATAAAATCCAACACAACACGCTCTTTAATTTTGTTCTTTGAGCGCAACGAGCTTCCTTTCTCATACAGCATTTTACAGCGGGGGAGTCGCCTTAAAATTAATCTTTCTTCACCCGCAGTCGATGTTCGAAACACGCGCTGCCTTCTTCAAGCAGACGCAGTTGGAGGCCCCCAATTTGCATAAGCAAAAATAAATTTGTTTCGCCTTGTTAATAAAGGTTTTTGTTTTATGATGACTTTTTTTTTTTTTTTCACCTCGTCAGTACAAATTGTTGCACCGAAATCATAGCGAAAGATCAGCGGGATTTTCCTTACTTAATGCTCAGACGCTGGCCGTGCCTCAGTTCCGCGAGGAAGGTTGTTAAGCCTCCTCTGTCCGAACCGCACCAGCTGAATGGCCGGCCCCGGAAATCGTCTGGCGGCGAAATCTGGGGACGAGTCCGATCTGTGTGTTTAGGGTACCAGATCTGAAGAGTAAAAGAATGGAGATTGTGAGGGTAACGTCCCGAAGTGACTCAGGCCATGAGGTTCGAAGTATCCAGATTATTTCCGACCACGTGGGATTTCGAACGTGTGTTGAAATCGCGCTGCACACAGGCGCCTTGTGCGCTTCGCCGCCGCCACCGAAATCAATCCTGCGACTGCAGGACCAGAAACCGAATGCCAAATCCAGTGAGCCATCCCGGTGGGCAAATAGCTGCTCATCTTTTGAGGACGCTGTAGCTCGGTTCAAGGAGTGCGCATAGCGATGGAAAATAGGGGAAGCCGTTCTTTCAGTAGCTGATTTCCGCGGTGCGCACCTATTTTCCCCCCATGCATAGCCGCTGCACGTGGGACGAGCGATGCAATAGTGATGCTCCCAAGCGAGCATCGAGACCGAACGGACGACCTTGATGTTTTTTTTAGAAGTTAGCGCTTACATATCACAAGGGCTGCAAAAAGAACGAAAGCGTGCAATTCATCCGGTGAAGGGGAAAATGGAAGCCACTTTATTTCGGTCAAGGGACGCCCATATTTTGCTGCACCAAAAAGGAAAACGAACATAGGAGGCTATTAGATGGTGTTCTCAGACATGCTTCTCTCTGCGGGCGATTGATTTCTTGACCCGCTGTTTTCTTTCTCTCTCTTTCTTTTTCTTTATACTTTCCCCCTTATTTCGCTTTCCATTTCCCTTTTCTCTTTCATCCTCTCTTTACCTCTTTCTTCCTTTCTCTTTTTATACCACGTTTCTCTCGCATTTTCACTGCCTCTCCCTCTTCCTCTTCCTCTATTTCTTCCTTTGCTTTCCTCCTTGCTCTTTTGTTCCATAACTTTTCTGTCTTTCCATTTTCTCTCTTTCCGTGTCATTATTTCTTTTTTTTTCTTTTTTTTTTTGATGCGAAATCATTACATATCCTATTATCACAAAAGCCGGCGACGGCGTCCATGGCATGAAAATCATGAGCATGACTTTGGCAGGTGGCAGGTAATTGGCAGGTGACATGGCCGGGCACTGATTTGTCGACGATTTATGTGACGTCCAAGGCTCGGCATTCGGATGACGGCACCACGTCGGTGCGGTGCCCCAGCGTGTGTAAGACAGCATGTGTAATCATGACTGATGAAACATAATGTTATATACAGTCATGACCCATAGACATTTTTATCGTTAATCTGCATTGTGCAACGTAGATTTACTCAGCACTTTACAGGTAGTACTGCAATGTGTAAAGTGTATGCAAACATTACGCATATTCATGGTTCATAGGCAGTATAATTCTTAGGCAGTATAGCACGTTAGCAGTCCTCCAAGGCACCACAAATCATTTGGCCCTATATTGGTGATGTGTTGGTAATGACCGGAAAAATATGGAACCAATGCATTTGGTGATGTGTTGGTAATGACCGGAAAAATATGGAACCAATGCATTGTCAATACTGTACCAATATTGGGCCAATGGTTTGCCGCTTGGGTTATGCGCTCGTGTCTAACTTTATTCCTCTACCACTTCTCCTTCTTTCCTTTCATTTTCCGATATCTCTCTCACTCCCAGCGACCGACGCGATAGCCTCCCTCTAGGACGTTCCCGCATTATAAATCAACGTAGACGCGCATATTTGCACTTGCGCCAAAACAAGGACACACCGTCTGTCTTGGCGATGACGTATGAGATTCAGGTACTGATAGAGTTCCGGTGGCCGCCGCATTCCGGCGCCGCAGGATTTTCCTATGTTTTCGACTTGTCCTTGAAGCCTTCCTCTCAGTCGAGGATACGGCGACGGCTTTTCGGCACAACGAGCCCATTAACCTGTCGCTTAAAAATCAACTGAATCCCTATTTGCTTCATAACAGTGGTTACGGCGCTCGACTACTGTTCCCAAGGACGCGGGATAGAATCCCGTCCTCGGCGGCCGCTTTTCGATGGAGGCGAAAAGCAAGGCGCCCGTATGCTGTGCGATGTCAGTGCACGTTAAAGAACCCCAGATGGTCGAAATTTCCGGAGTCCTCCACTACGGCGTCTCTCATAGCCTGAGTTGCTTTGGGACGTTAAACCCCACAAACCACAACCATATAATTCATAACAGTCTGCATTTGAGCTAGTTCATGAATAACAAACATGACAGTAAAAAGCCCGTTGAGACGAGACAAGAAAGGGATAGGCGACAAAAATATAAATATATACCAACACGCTTGGTCCGTGTCTTTTTTATGTCGTCTCTACGCACTGTTTTCTGCCGTGCTTGACTATACCTGTACGCTCTGTTTCTGTAGAAATTTCACAGGGAAGAACAGCGAATTTGTTAAATGAACTTATGAAGGCATTCATACGAAGTCAACAATCTGTAAAAACAATACATTGTACAAGTGTGTTGATGACAGCTGGAAAGTATTCCAGCTTCCTTTTCGTCAGCATTTGTGGCCGCGTCGTTGATTTCCCCCACATGCGCAGCCCACCGCTGAACGTGACTCTGTCAGTGAGCCTGGTTGCATCCAAGGGAGACGACCTGCTGACCGACCCCCTGAGCCAGCACGACGTCACCGACGAAGGCCTCTGGCTCAACCTGAGCGCCCGCAAAGCCGGCTACGCTGTGCTGCACCTCAACGCATCGAGGTCTAACGTCGAGTACGTATACCAAGTAATCAGTTCTGCATGAAAACAATGTCCTTGAAGTCAGCAAAGCGGTCAGGCACGGCTATATGAAGTGAACCGGACGACGGCGACTCAAGCTCTGGCGGCGGCTCGAATGTGCTCGCGGCGCAAAATGTATAACCAAAACGATATATGCGCCTGAGCTCAACATGCATTGGTGCTTATATGAACGTCTCTGAGAAAAGGGAAGGTACTTATGGGTCACGACGGAGATTCCCTTTCGGGTAAATAGATCAAGCTCGCACGGTTACTAAACCTTGCATGCGGTATGGGAGATTCCACCCTGCTTCAGCGTGATTTAAGAAACGCTGTCCATACGTCTTGTCATTTCATCCCTCGCAAGAGCTGAGGCGACATGAAGTTTCAACCTTGCCTGTATTGTGCCTTCAGTGAAACTTTATTGCGAAATCAGTGCTACTTAGATGCATGGTTGTTGGCAGATGACTTGGCCCTGCACTCACTGGCCGCGGGTTAGGTCACAAGACCACATAACACGGCAGAATTGGCAGGCGCTGCCAACTCGTGGTTCCATTTTGAGATGGGAGGGTGATATCAGAACGCACCCCTGCGGGACACGTGAATCCCGTGTTAGGCACGCTGTCCCTATAATCCACGCACGCACATTCGTATATGTTGGCTGGTGTTTCACATAATGTGTTGACTCACGGCTGCAATCTAATGGGTGTTTAGATAACAAAGACACAAATTAAGGGATTAGGAATTACGGTAACAATTAAGTGCATGCACACGTACAAGGGTAATTACGCAAGGGGATCCGCGGGAGGGAGCCGTTAACGCCATCTCGTCTCACCATGCCTGCCCCCACCCCTATCTACCTCCACATTCCCGGAAAATTGTGTGGAGTTGAGTTATTAGGGGGGGGTTAAAAACATTCATCAAAGTAAAAGCCCCGAAGTTATCAACATAGGCGTATCCAACTCCTTGCGCAGTACTCTCGCGTCAAATATCTGATTGTGGCGAAATTCTTAACGCTGCAGCGAAAGATTTGAACCAAAAATAAATTATTATTGGCGAAACGAATTCTCGCAAACATTCATCAATATACGAGACGGCAGCAGGTTTGAACCAGCAGCTTAAAGTGTCAGTGATATACTGAGAAGCGCGACTCGAGCGCATGTCGGTGAGGCATGACTCCTTATGTGTGTACGCGAACGATGATCCGCATGAGGAGCCGCTGACGGAGGCCATTAGCGCTGTGCTGTCATAACCCTCATATGCAGAGCTTAACTGTCTCTAAATTGTTTTCTAGGCGTCGCCCAGTTCATTTCTGGACAAAATCCTGGGACACCCTATGCTCGAAAACTCGCAATAGCTCAACACAGTGAAAAGCAATCAAGGGCGCTAACGTACTGTCGCCTTTCCTTTTCAGCTCGAGCGACGCCTTTGTGCGCATCAGCGTCCTGCGGCTGGGTTGGCTGAACGCGCTCAGTGCAGTGTTCGGATGGCTGTACTTTGTCGCCTGGTCCATCTCCTTCTACCCCCAGATCTACCTCAACTGGAAGCGCAGGAGGTGAGTCCCGCGCAATCGGAGCATCCTTCTCCTACATGGGGGCGAAACGCAAATGGCCCCTGTGTGCTGTACGATGTCACTGAACGTTAAGGGTCACCAGGTGAACTCTCCAGTACGGCACTTCTTTCTCTATTCCTTCTTTCACTTCCATCTCGCCCCTTCCGCCACGGAGTGATGAGCGGTTGGGATGTCCATCGAGAAGTGAGACAGCCTGCATTGCCCGTCGGCGTTGGGAACACGGCTGTTGTGCTATATTTCTTTCGACGGAGATCTAAGTAAGTGTTTGGTCCGTGTGTGCTTAAAAACTGTTTTAGGCAGTTCGTTGCCGGAATCATTTTTCGGTGCTATCGGAAAAACGTTAATGCACTGTTCTTCCTTCCCTGTAGCTGTAAGCGAGCAACGCTATAATCCATAAACAATCGTGAAACTAAAGTTTGCTGAACGTCACTTCTAAGAATGCCGAAATGGCTGTTTCATCTATAGCTTGGCACTTTGTGCTTAATCCGAAACGCTTCCCCTTGATGACGTGCGAGCAAGGCAGAGATGGGGTCCGGTTGGTTCAACATTCTGCTGGACTACACTAGGAAAACATGGCAAATGAGGAAAACCAAAACAACTGAGGTGCACAGGACAAGCGCAAGCAAATGAGTTTGCACGATTACTTTGAACACATGGGCGTGCACTTCTTGTAGCATAAAGCTATACTACGCGGGTCAGAGCCGAGTTTCGCTTGAGTGTGCGCTGCCCGTTATGCGCATGCGCGAGACCGCTCGCACCAGCGTCTTTCTTAAAAAACGTTCGCGATCCCTTTTCTTCGGCTACACTGCCTCCCTCAGAAAAGAAGCATCGTCTGGTGCTAAACCCAAACTGAATTAACAACCGCGCACAAATACACAGAATCTCGAAAATCTTGCTTGCAGATGATCAATGTAGGGAGGAGAAACAAGGAATGGTTCTCTGCGATCACTAGCAATACGGCTTAAGCCACACTACGTGCACAATGTCAGGACGCGAGGAACGGCATGACGGCGGTTGCGTTACACAGGGCAGCACCTCGTAATTAGATTCACCGAATCGACGAACTGTGTACAGCCCGAAGTACGCTTCATGAGGTTTTGTAGCGTAAAGCTACAATACGCAGGTCAGAGCAGAGTTTCACGTGTGTGCACCGCCCGTTATGCGCATGCGCGAGGGCCGCGCTACATCACGAAAGGCACAAGTGCGTCGCTTCCTCGCCACAGCCGGTGTTGTTGTTATTGTTGTTGTTGTTGCTGTAGGAAGAAGGAAAAGAAAATGCACGGGCCTGCTACTGGCTATGTAGCTAAGCCACCTCATATAGCCACCTCATATAGCCACCTACATTATCATATAGCGAAAACTGGCAAGAAAATTTCATATGGGTTACGCGCACTAATCAAAGCCGGATCCTATTTCCCAATCCACACGTTACTATCACTTTACTACGTATTCGTCCACAGCCACTTTAAACTACGACATTTCATCCTGTGGTAACGCCTATCATGTTCATCTTTGGCCATTAATAAAACTGCAAAAGCAAGCCATACGCATCATAATTCCTCCTCCCCTCGAATGTCACCGTCGCATATTTTGTTCATGGATTTAAATGTTCTACCCCTCTCGGCTCTTTATCTTTATGATATCGGTATTCTCTTCTTTAAGGTTCTTCACCATCAGCTCCCATTTAGCATTTTTCCTCCCCGCACGATAAAAAACAACAGCGTTGCACGGTTTGCTCTAAGTAATAATTTTCTGCTACCTTCAGTACTAACTACGGGAAACAATGCCTTCCATTTTCGTCCATATCATTTTGGCATCCTTTGAATGCCGACATTAAGCAAACTAATACACTTTCTCTGTTCAAAATCAAATTAAAACATTTTCTTCTTAATTTGCGATTTCTTTGTTATTTATCTTTTGCGTCGCGGAATTCGTAAGTATTTTTGTGCCCTTTTCTGTATTCTATTTCTGTATCTAAATCTGTCTGCAATGCACTCTTTACTGTGTATTTCGTTATTTATTTTCAGTGCTGCTTCATAGCACAATTTTCCTTACAATAATATTATTCTTTAAGTTGCCTATCGAGATCTATTACTATGGGAAGTCCCACCTGCGGTCTTGTACCATGGTCTCTCGCTGTATATTCCTGTACGCTGTTATTTTTTTTTTTTGAAAATAAACTTTTAACTTTACCTTCAACATCCGCTGCCTCGTGCAGACAAAAGAGAGAAACTAGAGCAGAAAAAAAAAGAATAGGGAGGTAAAGACGCTCGCCGCACAGCCGTCGTCCACCGGGTGCAATGTCGGCCTACAACAGATAAAAATTTGGTGACAGGCTAGCCCCCGCCGCAAGTGGCGTTGATCTACCAGTCCCAGCCCCGTGGGGCCAGGAACAGCCACCCTTCGCCACCTCCTCTCCATACAGCCAGTGCGCACTCTTCGCCGCCGCCGCCGACGCCAGCGTGCGCTTCTCTCCGACGCGTGACCTTTAGCCGGAGCCGTGCTAACATCAGTTGCGCCACGCGCTACTGCGCATGCTTTACGCTACGTATATCCAGGCATAGCTAAGCCACTGGCAATTTTTTTTAATTAATATTACCATTGTGCTAATAAACCATAGGTGTCAGGCAGTGCACGCCTGCTTATCTCTTTTGCTTTCTTTGTGTAGCACAAAACTTTCATCAAAGATTGCCGACGTGGTTTCATAAAACAGAACAGGAGTGCTCCTCTTGTCTTGTGAAAACCCGGAAGCGGGCGCTAACGCGTAATTTATGCGCTGCTAATTAGGCGCGATCATGACAGGCGTTGCTAGCTCCGGTTTCGCTTTGGACATGGGGAGGGCGAGATGGCAATGGAACCCTCCGGCACCCTTGTATCTCGTGTCAGACACACCACTGCTTGTCTACCCTGGCAACCTCGTAGGGCTTCTTTAGAGCCGGGGTTTATACCACATAACGTGGCTGCCTTTAACTGCATACTGATAAGCATGCGCGAGGTAATAGGGACACGAATATGGAATTATTAATTACGGGAGCAGCAAAATTCACGTATACGTGCCCCGCCGTGGTAGTGAAGTGGTTATGGCGCTCAACTGCTGTACCCAAGAATGTGGAATCCGGCCGCGGCAGCCACTTTTTCATGGAGGCAAAAAAAAACAAAAAAAAAACAAAAAAAAAATCTTCGTTTGCAGAGAACACTTGTAATTTCGAAAGCCAGTTCCGGCCACTGTTGCAGCTTTAACAAAAAAAAATTAATTTTCACCCTTAATGGCGGAGTTTGAGTGTTTCCCCATTTTTCCCATGACTATGACTCATCGTTATGAAAAGCGGAGCGTGACATCAGCGGAATGCAATTTCGCACCGGCTTCATAGCTTCGTAAGTGCAGCACAGCGCCTTCAACCTCGCTTTCTCCCTATTTCTTCCGCAACGGGAGTCGCTTGTTTTCCAAATAAATGTGCTTCGGTTGTTTGATTTAGATACATTTCAGCACTGTACCGCGACATTATTTCTGATGTGCTGCAGCAGTAGTTATAAAACTAAGTGTGCAATGGCACATGTAATAGTTTAGGGGTGAGGTAGTTCTCAGCAGCCTGCTTTTATTGGAGACCAGCGTTAACGTATACAACATAAGTTTCCTCCGGCGCCTCACGCTTGGCTGACACGAGGGACATAATTGGCGCCACACTTAAGCCAACGGAGCGCGAAATTTCGCGACACATGGAGCCGTCGCAGATGTCACAATCATTGTGTGTAGAATAGAAGACTGTCATCTCAGGCTTTTTTACTGCATACAAATTAGAGGGCATAAGAAGAGAAGCGGTCAAGATAATTGCACCTATCCTCTCCTAGAAGTCGTAGTTCGCACATTTGTGTCGCCCGATGTGTCCCATTCGCTTTGTTGCGAATTAAGAGCTAGGCCTGGAATGCAGCCTCTCAGTCCCCCCTCTACCCTCCTTCACTTTCTTTTCCAGTGTGGTGGGCCTGAGCTTCGACTTCATCGGCCTCAACCTGACTGGATTCCTGGCCTACTCGTTTTTCAACCTCGGTGTCTACTTCAGCCCCGTTGTACAGGTGAGTGCGGCAATTCATTGCCGGCTACTTGAGACGCGAGAAAAAAGTTTGGTGGACACTTAAGCTCCATCTTTAAGAGAACAACGCGACAGCGCGAGGTTTAGATAGTGGTACCCTATCGGTTAAAGGGATATGAGGGCGTGACTGCGCATGCCCTGAATGAAAGTCGCACACCTCGCCCATTCATCGTGGCAATCAGCGCGCGCACATAACCGATACCCCCCCTGATTGACTCCCGTCCGCATCTCCCTTTGAGAATTCTCGTTCCCCTAGGTGCACTGAATCCCTTGACGTTTGCCTGTCTTACGTCACTTATGCTCTTTAGCACACAGTCGCAAGCTACGTACTTTACGTGCAAGAGCAGTCGACATAGGGTAAGCCCGATTCACGTGCACTATATGAACTAGTTCTTGTAGTGCTGCTCTTCGCCATTCGTTTCAGTGGTAAAATATAGCACCTTCTGCACGATGCCGTTCGTTTCAAAATGTCCAGGCGTCGTGCAGGTACAAATCACAAAAGTTCAGAAAAACTCTGCACCTCCTCAGCGGTGAGTGCCGAAATGGTGCAGCTGCTGCCGTCGCATGGAAGTAGACGATGGCTTGCATGTTGTGATAAACGGCGAAGAGGCTCGAGTTATTTCATTCGTCAGGTGTCCGAGTTCGCCATATGGAAACGGTGATATGTATACTAAACACAACGTCTATAAAAAGTAGGCAATCACGTGCATGCGTGGTATATGATATGCACGCTAACTTTATTTGTGGTGTACGCTTCGCTCCAGATGTCGCAATGTTAGCATGCACTGACTGGCTGGTTCATGCCAATACTCCGTTGCGATGGGCTATTTGAAAGTTTCTCACCTTATTCGGGATGTTGGCGCCGGTTGATGTGGGCAGCATACACAGATAGCAAGACCCCGCATGAATGATTCGGTCTGCTTACAATTCCTTGTTCACCGTATTAATGAATGAATGAATGAATGAATGAATGAATGAATGAATGAATGAATGAATGAATGAATGAATGAATGAATGAATGAATGAATGAATGAATGAATGAATGAATGAATGAATGAATGAATGAACGTTGCCCGCTGTGTATTCTGCTCACATCAACCGACGCCAACATCCCGATTCCCGAATAAGCTAAATTGTGGCAGCTGGTGCGAAACGCGCGTATAATCATGCATCACACATACACGCGTTTACTTTTATAAGTGTTAATTCTGAAGTACGTACAGTTGTTTCCTTGATAAACTCCGGCACGGTCCTGGTGTCGCTTCGCCGTTCATTGATTACAAAGCGCGCCACGTGCACTGAGGCTTGTTCATGGCATCGCTTCGTTTCCATGCGCTATTTGAAAATCAGTCGCGTTATTCAATATCTTGGAACCGGCACACAGACGACCGTAGCTTGCTGGCGACGTCAAGGCTAGCAGACAGCGAGGCCTGCACTCTGTCATTCGTTTAGGAAGCAGCCGGTGCAGATGCTGTACTTGAACTGCCTAAACCGGCGGAACTGTCAATGGACGCTTGTGGCACCGCCGCAGAATTTTGCTGAACTGGTGCAGCGAGTGCAGTCGAATAAAGCCCCGCTTTAACCAAGCCTTACGTACCTGCCTGCGTTACCTTGAGATAGCTTGTCTTAACTCGGGATTCTAGAATCCGGTTGGGTCGATTCCCGTCTATAGCCGTTCCTTCTCACCCGAGTTGGGAGCTCCTGTCAAGTCAACCTCATGGAATTTCGTTACGTCACATAGCCCACGATGCCATGTCACCTGCCAAGCAGCGCTTTGAAAAGACATGGTCGTGATTTTTCGCTCACAACATTCACAACGCCGGATTCTTCGGAGAACAGGACCTTCAACACTGCCACGTTAATAATATGCCTGCTTTGTGTGCCGATGCAAGGAACAAAAAGTACTTGAATGCAGTACAGGAAAAGTAGGCTGGTTTTAGGTTACTCTGAGTAGAACGAAGCGCAAGCTCAACTGGACAACTGTGCGTCCGCTTACTGTTAGTAGTAAGTAGTTATTTATTTAATCCAGGTGTCTGCTATCTAATATCTGAAGCACCTGAACTGGGGCGGCGGAAATAAAGGGATAGAGTGCTTGTTTCCCCCTGTTGCAGTTGTCTTTGTGTTGCGTTTTTATGGCAGTAACTGAGTGAGCGTTAGCCTACCTGCTCTCATGCTTTTTTTGCTTCGCCTAAGCCGCTGTCTGGCCACTGACCTGCCCCTATAATAGTCTACTAAGCGAAACGTGTGCTGCTCATGGCGAGCGAAAGCACTAGTGCCGAGCAAGCGCGGCAGGCTGGTCTCTTTCTTTTTTTACTCTTTTTTTTTTTTGTGTGTGTGTGTGTGTGTGTGTGTGTGTGTGTGTGTGTGTGTGTGTGTGTGTGTGTGTGTGTGTGTGTGTGTGTGTGTGTGTGTGTGTGTGTGTGTGTGTGTGTGTGTGTGTGTGTGTGTGTGTGTGTGTGTGTGTGTGTGTGTGTGTGTGTGTGTGTGTGTGTGTGTGTGTGTGTGTGTGTGTGTGTGTGTGTGTGTGTGTGTGTGTGTGTGTGTGTGTGTGTGTGTGTGTGTGTGTGTGTGTGTGCGCGCGCGTCGCCTGCTCGCACTTTTATGGGCTGTGCGGAGCTGTTCATCCACCTGTGGCTGCTCTGACGCCTACAGTCTGCTGACACGCGATGAATTGTGACAGCGCTCACGTCAAGCGCATTTTTCGATTTCTGAATTCGAAGAATTTTCCGTGCGTTGCAAGTACGAAGCAGGCAGTCGCACAGCAGTGGCGTGGACTCAGTGTAAAGCTCGGAGCCGACAGCGACCGTAGCCAAGCTCACAAACTTGACCACCTGAGTTTTTGCCATCGTGACTCTCGAACCTGTGGGAATTTACCTGATATATCAGATACATTTGCGCGCGAGACTGGCTACCATTACATCATACACACAGCAAAGACACTGGGCACAAAGCATCGAGGACTACACCACCGGTGTCACAATTTCACGGAATCAATAAATGACTGGTGAATGCACGATACGTACACTTCCACTGCACATAGGTTGCTTTTTCACTACTTTTTTGAAACTGTAAAGAAGACAAGGAACGGAAAACGCTGCGGCATTGCCATCACCATCGCTTGGCTCCGGCGCCCATCTCTCGTGCTTGAAGCTGTGCCCTGCGGCTGACAATTCGACCCTGCTGTGCCCGAATTACTGGCAGCGCTAGACGTTAACGAACTATTAAATCCACATTTCACTTGGTGGAGGTCAATCTGAGGTTCCCTGTACCAATCTCGCCCTGGAACTTCGCAGCAGAACGTTGACTACACCAATGACGGAGCCGACTTCATTGCACCTACCTCCGCCCGTCACCTGCACAGGTGCGATTCGTCAACGGGACCCCGCTACCTTCAGTGGAAGCAGCGATGACGACGTCGACGATTGGCTTACCACTTACGAACGGGTCAGCCGTCACAATAACTGGGACGACAACCGTAAGCTCAACAATGTCATCTTTTACTTGAGCGACGTCGCTAATCTGTGGTTTCGAAACCACGAGTCGGACTTTACTACCTGGGCGAGTTTCAAGACGAAATTTTCTGATGTCTTTGGCCGCCCCGCCGTCCGAAAACTCCGCGCGGAACAGCGTCTTCGGTCGCGACTGCAGCTGCCCGGTGAAACGTTCACCAGTTACATTGAGGACATTGTTGATATGTGTCGTCGCGTTGACCCGACCATGACCGAGGCCGTTAAGATACGTCATGTCCTCATAGGAATTGATGACGGCGCTTTCAACATGCTCGTCGCCAAAGGCCCCACGACAGTCAAGGAAATCTATGACCTCTGTCAAAGCTACGACGAACTTCGCAAGGAGCGTGTTTTGATTCGCCAGCCTCAAGCATCACTTGCTGGACTAGCCGCGGAGAGGGAGTCATCTAGCCTCTCTGAAGACATCAAGGCTTTTGTACGTCAGGAGGTCGCGCGACAACTGTCCCTGCAGCCATATGTTAATGAGTCGTCACCAACTGGCCTTGTTCCGGAGCTTCGCCGTGCAATCCAGCAGCATGTATCTGAAGTCCTTCCTAATTCTGTTCCTCAATCAGCTCCGGTCGCACCCTCAATGCCGTTCCCCACGACCACAATTTCATCGTCCGGCGTTGCGCCACTGAGCTACGCTCCAGCATTCGCGCCGGCTCCTCCTCATGTATTGCGTCGCACGTATGCCGAAGTTACTTCAAGTCCACCTCCTGAGCCAGCATATGCCTATGCTTCGCCCCCTGTGCGTTCGGCACCAACAGCGTTTGCTCTCCCCTTGCGTCAGACACCATCTCCATGGCGCACTGCAGACAACAGGCCTATTTGCTACCACTGCGGCATCCCTGGGCACACTACACGCTACTGCCGGCGCCGAATAAATATGGCCTTTGCTGCGCGGCCTGCGCCACCTTATTTGGCCGAAATGTGGATTTAATAGTTCGTTAACGTCTAGCGCTGCCAGTAATTCGGGCACAGCAGGGTCGAATTGTCAGCCGCAGGGCACAGCTTCAAGCACGAGAGATGGGCGCCGGAGCCAAGCGATGGTGATGGCGATGCCGCAGCGTTTTCCGTTCCTTGTCTTCTTTACAAAACATAGCTACTCTAAACATTGGTCGAAATGATCGCACTTTTTTGGTACCAGTCTTGTCGACAAAGCAGTAACATCTGTTTCGTCATGTTAGCTTGGTTTAAGGGCTTCTTCAGTTTACTTATACGTTGTACTTCATTATATGCAGCTGTGAATTAAAGCATTGATGATCATTTTATTGCATTGCTTTTCTTGTTGCTATGTAGAGATTGTCCCTCGCAACCTGAGCCCTTAAAGGTGAAAGCCCTTCAGACGCGACTAGCCGAATGTATATATAACTAACTAATCATTCTGTTCAGTTACCCAGAACCTTCGAAGGCTACCTGTTAAATCGTTTGCTAAACGATCTGATAGATGTGTTTGTAGTAAGTAGACTTTCATATTGTGTGTGTGTGTGTGTGTGTGTGTGTGTGTGTGTGTGTGTGTGTGTGTGTGTGTGTGTGTGTGTGTGTGTGCGTGTGCGTGTGCGTGTGCGTGTGCGTGTGCGTGTGAGTTTGTGTGTGTGCGTGTGAGTTTGTGTGTGCGCGCGCGCTGCTTTTGAAAGTTCGTTTGTTACCTTTCAGTTCAGCAGAGTACTATCGCGAACCAAAGTTAATGGAACGCCCGTTCTAGGGGTAAAAAAAAAATGTTATAGCTCTGTCTCGAACAGTGACGTGGTATTAACAGCGGATAGAGCATGCACGGCGCATCATACCTTAACATATTTCAGACGACTGAGTTTCATGATTCCTTCGAAAGATTTTATCCACAGTCGCTCCCCCTAAACACTTGATCGCGATAGCACAGAAGTGCCTTCTGGCGGTGTGAATCATACATTTTTAAAAACTCCACGAATAAAACAAGGGCGGAGCGAGAACACAAAAACTCACACAAGCGCAGAACTTCCAACTTTTCATCGAAAAGATTGCGGCAGTCTTTTTATACCTTCTTTTATACCTTTTTATACATTCTGCTTCTTTGTTTTATTCGCGGAGTTTTTACAAATGAGCGCGATAGCCCATTCTAGAGTATTTTAGCAGTAATTGGCTTGAAAACGCGCTACACGTTCGTCAGTCGCAGTAAACTGTGTTTGACAGGAAAATGCGAATAATTCGCGGAAGAATTCAAGTGGCAATCTGAAGGCCAATCGGTGCACTTTTTTTTTTTTTAAATAATGGAATAAATCAAAGGCACCATTTAATATATACATGCCTTGTTAGTACTCTAAAAGGCAGGTTTACATTGCGTGTTTTATCACTTTATTTTCTGTTGAGAAAAAAAAAAACGCCTCACCGGGGTGGCGCAGCTGGTTATGGCACTAGACTACTGTTCCCAAGGACGCAGGATCTAATCCCAGCCTCGGCGGCCGCTTTTCGATGGAGGCGAAAAGCAAGGCGCCCGTGGGCTCTGCGATGTCCGTGCGCGTTAAAGAACAGGTGGTAGAAATTTCCGAGACAACGCGCAACACACTGAGAATTCTTCCGAGTGCTTTTTTTTTTCTTTTTTTCTTTATTGACAAGACCAAATAAAATCTACAAACACTGTTTCCGCTTCTTCTGAGGGGGATTGGATAGGTATGAAGGAAGGTTTGGGAAAACCTTTGGGACAGCGCTTTCAACGAGGCTCCACTTGCCCCGCGGCGTTTCAACATTCCCATTGATTACATGTACATAGTTTTGGGGGATGTCTTGGTCGTGGAAATGGATGTCACAAACCTTAGACTTGGCAGAGAGCTCTTTGTCAGCGCGTGGGATAGCCCTGCTTAATGCGGAGCGAAGCGTCTCGTCGCTGGGAGCAGAGAAGAAATGCCGGGTTGATTTGTTGGTATCAGTTGCATAGCCGCTGGTGCCGCCAGGCACGAAGCATGTCGGCATCGTTCTTTTGCCGTCCGCTGATTGAGCAACGCGGCACGGTTACGACGGTCGCAGAAAGTGCCGAAACAGCAGTGAAACACGCATCCATACACAACGCCAAGCCAGCCAAAACAACGTAACGCTGCACGGGCCGCGCCGCGTTGACCGTCTAAAGTGCGACGGCAGCGCCACTCAACGAGAGAATCGGTGGCGGGTCCGTGCAAGCACGGAAGTTTGAAAACTGAACCTAGTCTAGTAACGTTGGATGTGACCACGGAGACACGACAGGGCATTCTGCCATATTTTTGTATCTACAGGCCTCCTGCTTTTATCGCACGACTGCGCTATGGACGCTACTGGACGAGCATTCTTTCTTGGTAACTGAGTCAAAAAGCTGTTTTCTTTTTTTAATTCGCAGTCTCTTACGCTTTATAGCTTCGGCAATGCTCAGTCAGCTGCATGGATTTGAGCTTTCATGCGACATGAGCCGAATGCCCAAATATGTACAACCGGCATAGGCGTGGTCGCCGCCGTGGCCGCAGTCGCGCTGCAGCCGACCTTGTTTGCATGTTGGGGCCATTTTACCAAATTTCTTTAGGCATTGTTTGAGCAAAAAGTACTGCGCTGTGCATATCGTGTACTTAGCAATAACTGGTTCTTGAAGGCACTGGACAAATTTGCTTATCAATCTCGGGGTCTGCAGCTACTATTTAAAGTGTTGACTAAACGAACATACGAAAACAGTTAAGCGGGATATAAAATTAGCTAAGTTACTCTAGGCTAGTGCCAACATCATGCCTCCGGTCCACCCCCCGTGATGGTACAGTGGCTAGCGCGCTCGAATACTGTGCCTGAGGATGCGGGATCGAATCCTGGGCACAGCAACCTCTTTTAGATGGATGAGAAAAGCAAGGCGTCCGTGTGCTATGCGATGTCAATGCACGTTAAAGAATCTCAGATGGTCGAAATTTCCGAAACCCTCCACGCCGTAGAGGAGGGCTTCGGAAATTTCGACCATCTGAGATTCTTTAACATGCATTGACATCGCACCAAACCAAACCAAGCCTCCGATCCAATTCGCGTCCGGATTGCCTCATGTAAAGTGAGACAATCTGTATAATGTATAATTGCTTTCGATGTTTGTGAATAAATAAATGAATGTACAAGAGAGCCCTACCTTGCATCCTTAACCGCTGTCTAGAGATGGCCTTTCATCGCACCGTCTAGGGGTTCCACAGGGTGTTGAAAAGGCCTAAATCATCTTCCTCGTGAGCTGAGGCCGGAATAAAGGTGGAGACGTGTCAAAAGGTTTCACCCAAGTACAAGGCATGTTCGCTTACATTTTCTAGGAGCGCTGTTAATCATGTCTGAAACACTTGGTAACCTGAAAAAAACGGACAAAATTTGCTGTTCGTATGAAGAAACAGTGAATTTATTTTTCGCACTGATTTCAAGTTGATCAGGTTGTAAAAAAAGGTGCGCGCAAAAATATGGGAAGATATCTGTAGCAGCGACACAGATACAAATTCATGTAGGTTTTCTAATATCGTAAATTTTCGAATTTCTATTGAGAAGCATTTTACTGCCTATGCATACGCATGCTGGATTCTTATGTATGCGAGAAGTGTGCTGAAAATAATGGCAAGTTTTCTGCTTTGGCTGAAGCCTCTGTATATCAAAACATGTTCACTGTGAACTTATATCTGGGTGCCAGGAACCTGGAACACACTGTTCTGTTTCATTCCCCACCTTTTCACCCTTAGTGTTGAGGTGTTCTTTGTTTTTGATACAGTTGTGAGTCAGTTAATATGACTAGCCGCAACAAGTGCAGCTGAGTGCAGGCGGCCAAAGGTGCATCGTGCTATTCTGTAAATATTTCCTGTCCATACTTCTGGACAAAGTGAACAGTCGCGATGAGTTCACGCCGCTTGCATAACGTCTTGTGGTGAAAATACTAGATGACTCAACACGGTGAATGCAAAAGCATAAACAAAGATACATAATGAATTGAATGCGTGCCTCTAATAATAAAGAAATCATCCACAAAGGTACCCTAATCGTAAGTCAAAATGATCCGGAGCGACGGCGTTTCCAACCTTCCTAATAGCCACACTATTTTGCGTTTAGAGGGTTTTTTTATTATTATTTACTGAATCTGTGTGCATTTTGAAGAACCCATTTTGAAAGGATGACCAACACCTAGGAGCCACAACGTGTGCTTTCAACGTGGCCACAGTTTTAACATTTCCAGGAAAGATATACAATGAACGGTGAAAATACCGGAAACGTTGCCCGCGTTATCAAACGCCCACGCTCCGCCACGGTGGCTCAGTGGTTAGGGCGCTCGGCTCCTGAAGCCAAGGATGCGGATTCAATCTCGACCGAGGAGGAGCTTTTCGATGCATGCAAAAAGTAAGGCTCCAACATCAATCCCGTCGTGGTAAAAAAAAAAAAAAAAAAAAGAAAAAATTAGGTGGACATTGAAGCTCCACCGCTAAGAATATAGCGCGATGGCGTTTCACACACATTGAAAATGGTTTCCGCTATTTGATTTTTTAATTTTTATACAGTGGCAGTTAGCATAAGTGGCATCAGTAAACATTGACTTTTCATTCTGAGCAGTTTGACACCTTTGAACGCATTTTTCGTTTTCTCAATGATTTCAAACAAATAATAAATAAATAATTGACCAATTACCGGCCTAATATTTCTTAATTAGCATCATTAAGCATTGGCTTTTCATTGTGAGCATTTTGGCATATTTGAACCCCCTTGCACAACAGTAGACGGTGGGACTAGTTTGTGTTTTCTACATGGAGCCCTTTCACTTCTCTCGTTTCTCATGCCCTGCTGTTAGCGGCGAGCTGAGCACGGGCCGTCCCTCTCGACTTCGTTGATGAATGTAGCAGTTACAAATGCTTTTCTTTTTGTGTTCTTAAACCTTCAAGTCTGTATATTTCCACCTTCTGAAATAAACATATCTCAGTGCATATTCAGCGTTTGTCCTGTTGCTTTTCTTATTCCGCCCTTTGCGCTGTTTGTTAAGGTGAACCCTGTTTTTTCTATTTTGTTGTGAAAGCAATACTACTACGACAGGTCTAACCGCTAGTCGCTGTGTGTCGTGTCCGTGAAGAAGAAGAAGAGGAAGGAGAAGAGGAAGAGGAAGAAGATGATGAAGAAGAAGAAAAACAAAGAGGAAGAAGAGAAAGGAGGAGAAGAAGAAGATGAAGGAGAAGAAAAGGAAGAAGAAGCAGAGGAAGAGGAAGAAGAACGTTCGGTCACCCGCAGCTAATGCTTTCGCTCCCTATTCGTTTCAGCAGCGTTGAACCCTTCTAATTTTTTTCCTTTCTTCAATTAATTACTTAGAATTAATTCATTAACTCGACATCGCCTATCACACATCAATCAGTATTCATTCAATAGAACTACAAATTACCATTATACGATTTTTTTTTTTTTACGCAGCCCTCCATTATTTCCTACACGCGGTGCCAACTGCAACTACTACGCCGACGGCTTTTCGGCCAAATGAGCTACTGTATAAGCTCTCGATTAATATATCCACCCTCCACTAAGGCGTCGCTCATAACCTATTCTGTTTGGGACGTTAAACCCTATAAGCCAAACAAACGGAAGCACGTAGAGGGACATAAAATCAGGGTTAGTGTTCTTTTGAACAGACCATGCTGTGCGATGTCAGTGCACGTTAAAGAACCCCAGGTGGTCGAAATTTCCGGAGTCCTCCACTACGGCGTCTCTCATAGAAGTCGCTTTGGGACGTTAAACCCCACAAAAACAAACAGAGCGTGTTTCAAAACCATTAGTTACACACAGCCTCTTTTTCTCTGTTTTCCTTGTTTACTGACGCCAGAAGGCCTGCTCTTTGGAATCCTTTTTCTATCGCCTACCAACTACTGCGTTCTCAGCATGGTTCCTCCCCTCTACGCTGTCCAAAATATTCATGTAGAGTCTCTTGCGAGGCACCGGCAATCCTATTGTGTGTCCCTATTGCGAGAGTCATTGTCGCCATTGTGTTCTGTTTCTTCCAGAGCGAATACTACGAGCGCCATCCGACGGGCGTGCTGCCAGTGGAGATGAACGACATTGTGTTCGGTCTGCACGCCTCGCTGGCCACCTTCATCACAGTGCTGCAGTGCTGCTTCTACGAGGCGAGTATCCCAATGCAGCTGGCTCTTGCGACTCAGCGTCACATAACAAAGCCCAGTGTAGTAGGATTAAGTTATATACCAAAAAAAAAAAAAAAAGCAGAGATTTGCGCATTTCATGCGCGTTTCCGCTTGGGACGACCATGACGTCAAGAATGCCAACCGGTGACTAAATTTTACAGCTGCCCTATAGCTTACCGCGTTTTCCGTCTTTATCGAACAAATCGGAGGAAAGGCTGATTTTAGTAGAAACGGCATAATCGGCGTATAATAAAACTGAATTTCGCGCTTTAGACTAGGAATAATATACAGATAGCATGGATGTAACGAATTGGGAAGAACCAGACAAAGCTACATACTTTCGCTGTGTATGTTCTCAAACGCGCGCTATGCATTCTCCATTGCTCAAAGATAAGGGTGTTGTTTTTGTAATATAACGTGAATTTTATGACCTTTACCCGCTAAATTCGTATTTCATTCGCACGCGTAGCATGCTATAAGCAGTTTCAACATCCACCATGCCAGAAAAAAACAAAACGAGCGTCTAGTAGCGCTCGCCTTCCGAGAAGTATTTTGAAATAACTTCTGAGTGCGTGGGTTTTGTGGGTGCGCGTAATCCCAGAACTTGCACTGACCGCTTATTTTTCGCACACGTGAGTTGGTGCAGAGTTCTCTACGTTCTCCGCCATGTACATACTGCAAAAACAAGCGGCACATTGCGGGCACAAAGCATAACACCTGAGTCGCAAATTCGTCGAAGCGTAGAAAAAAGTCTTTCGAAATCACCGCGGACAAACTCGGGCCCCGAGAGGGATGGCGCGTCAACAACGAAGACATGCAAGAAGCTTTGTTCCCGGGCTTCAGCTTCTGGCGGATTGAGCAACTCATTCCATTCCCTGTCTTATTCCGGGCAGTGTCACGAATGCAACCTGCAGTCATCCTGCAGTACTCTCTCTCTCTCTCTCTCTCTCTCTCTCTCTCTCTCTCTCTCTCTCTCTCTCTCTCTCTCTCTCTCTCTCTCTCTCTCTCTCTCTCTCTCTCTCTCTCTCTCTCTCTCTCATGAGTAAATTGCTAAAAGTAGGGTCAAATTTAATAAAATGAGTCTGTTCGTTGCAGACGTCGAAATGTTAACTCAGTTAACAAGCGGTGTTTCACAAGTAGTGCATACTAGGTTATTTCCACGGAATGCGGTCTGTGCTCCTAATTTCTCTCGTCTCGTTTGTTCCGGAGCACAGAGGAAAGAGCAGCGCATGTCCCTGGCGGCCCGCCTCCTGCTGGCCGTCGTGTGGGTGGGCGCCGCGGTGTTCGGCCTGGTGACGCTAGTCGCAGGCCGCCACTGGCAGAGCCCTTGGCTCATCTACCTCTACTACTTCTCCTACTCCAAGCTGGCCATCACGCTCGTCAAGTACATCCCACAGGTAGGCCACTACTCCTTACAGTTCTGCCCCCACCGGAGCTTTGAGATGAGTGCTGCCCACTAAGGGAGCATAAAGGGAGGAAAAAAAGAAACACTGCAGTGCACTTAGCATCATTTCAATTCGAGTCGCCGTCTGGTACAGTGACGTCATTATTCACGCGGCACGTACATCGCCTCTGTTCCGACGAGAAGGCTCTGCATTAGTGGTGAGGGTTACGTCATGTCCGAGTTTGATTTTAGCGTCCACTTTTGAGTGATTGAAACATGTGTGCTTGTAATCCGTTAACCCCCTCCTAACTCAGTTTGCCCTCCGCCTTTGTAACACCTCGTAGGTGAAGTGCCTATATAATTTTGTACTCAAGTAAATGTCATGTTTCCAGCTCTATTGGAGCCGTAAATATAATGAATACAGGATAGGCTTTCGCTTGAAAAGAGCACGGGCACACCGACTACGTAAAGCTTGTGCCCCTGTAGAAGCTATGCGATCCTTGCCAATTTTTGCTTCAACTTATTGGCACAGATCGAAAGTATGCTTGATTTCATATTTGTCATTCTGTTCCTTACTTCTGAAGCGGTAGCATCGTAGGCGTGAAATTCCGGATGTTTATCCATCTTTCCGTTATCTGCTTACAGGCCGTCCTCAACTTCAGAAGAAAATCGACGAGAGGCTGGAGCATCGGAAATATTCTGCTCGACTTCACCGGTGGAACATTGAGCATGCTGCAGATGTTTATCATCGCCTACAATTACGGTAATTGACCTACAGTGTATACGCTGAGTTGTGTGGGCGATACACGCTCATCTTACGCTTTCAAACGCATCATGAAGTTTATGGCCAGCCTAGGGCAATTGTTATGCGGGCTGCTTCGCCCAACGTAATCTGAAGTCAGAAAGGAGTCATGCATTCAGGAAGAATAACACAGAAGTAATATTGTTGGAGATGGACTTACACCACCGAAACGTTTCCTATCCTTATGATGCCAACACTTACCGTATTTTTTCGCAGGTAGCTAAGGAAGATTATAATATTCCCTAATGCGGAATTGAGCCCAGCCATTGAAGCGTTTTTGCGACATATTGAGGCAAAGAATTTGAGAGATGAGATGCGACAATGTGAATGCATGTGCAGTCACAAAGCAATCTAATTTTCTGATGTGCCAAAGAGAAGTTCCCCGAAGAAGAGAAAGAACAGCCATGAGCGAGCGACGCAGAGCTCGTGGCATTCTTTCTTTTCTTCTGAGAGCTTCACTAGTTATTTGTCTCGTGACTGTCTCGTGGATCACAATTCTTTCTCTCGGTTGCACCGGAAATGGAGCCAACGGCGACACCCCGCCGGGGTGGGGCAATAGTTACGGCGCTCGACTACTGTTCCCAAGGATACGGGATCGAATCCCGGCCTCGGCGGCCGCTTTTCGATGGAGGCGAAAAGCAAAGCCGCCCGTGTGCTGTGCGATGTCAGTGCACGTTAAAGAACACCAGGTGGCCGAAATTTCCGGAGTCTTCCACTACGGCGTCTCTCATAGCCTAAGTCGCTTTGGGACGTTAAACCCCACAAACCAGCCAACGGCGACGGGCTCAACCGCCAATAGCTAGGGCACATGAGCGCCGCGCTCTAAAAAAAATTTCACGTTGGTTTTAGAATCGAATTCTGCATGGGTCTTGTGGCGAGCAGTGGAATGTATACTGACTTTGAATAACTGCTTGCGGGACACAAAAGCGTGCGCTGTGCTGCTCTGCGCGGTTCGTGTGTTTCTTATTACGCTCTCCTCTGCATGAAGTACACGCGTAGTGCTGGTGTCCATCTCAGAGGCTTCTCTGTCCCAGTCGCGGTCGGAGGCCCTTTGAGCGTTGTGCGTTTGGACGGCTTTGGGAGATACCGCCAAGGTCGCGAGTTGTCTGATTAGTTTAATTTTGTTTTTATATATCCGGCACTGGGTAACTTGTCCAAATACAAAGGACCAAGAAATCGAAGGTATGCGTATAGTGCTTAGAACACAATAACATGAGCCAGGCAGGAAGAGTTAAGGTTTAGCGTCATAAAGAGCTCATTTCATTCGCTCCTTTCAGAACCTCTCGAATTCCGGCCTCGGCGGCCGCTTTTCGATGGAGGCGAAAAGCAAGCCGCCCGTGTTCTGTGCGATGTCAGAGCACGTTAAAGAACCCCATGGGGTCGAAATTTCCGGAGTTCTCCACCACGGCGTCTCAAAGCCTGAGTCGCTTTGGGACGTTAAACCCCACAAACCAAACCAAACCAAACCTTTCAGAACCTCTGCTGCCATCTACTGAGTGAGGTCAGAGCTGTATTGTTTTCCTCCTATTCGCAAGTTTTCCGAAAGGGTTAGGTTCAGTGAGAGCACATTTTACCGCGGCGATCAAAAGCAAGCAAGCCGATTTATCTGCAATACAGCAGGCGATGTAAGCAGTCCTAAAGGAACCCATCAGCACTCGTGACACTGCAACCCTTGAGCGACGAGAGCCTCTAATATCCTCTACGCTTCGAAATTTTCCTTAGTTTCTGTTTTTGGGGCATTTTTGAGTTCGCCGATGATGGTTATAAACGCAGCAAATGCATTTTAGCGATGTTTCGGTATGCACTTGTCGTGTCCTAAACATCTAGGGGGAAAACATCCCGCCGCAGTGGCGCAGTGGTTAGGGCGCTCGACTGCTGTGTCCAAGGATGCGGGATCGAATCCTGGCCGCAGCAGCCGCTTTTCGATGGAGACAAAAAAGCAAGGCGCCAGTGCGTTTTGCGATGTCAGTGCACGGTAATAAACCCCAGGTGGTCGAAATTTCCGGAGCCCTCCACTACGGCGTCTCTCATTGTCTTAATCGCTTTGGGACGGTACGCCATAAACCAAACCAAACCTAACACTCGGGACTGTCGGAAAAGATGATGCTTAGCAGTATTTTAAAAATATATATATTAAGCTTATAAGTATGCCTTATTTCATCAAAGAATCACATGCTACTGCGGTATTCTTCATCAACCCTTATTCCTAATTCTGTTCCCAATTCAGGTCTGTGAATACTTACTCTAAGCAAGCGGCGAATAATGCTGGAGAGATTGTGGCTGCTTGGCCTAAAACCTCTTTCTTGTGGAAAATTATTATACTTTCTTTATGGAGGCCTATGGTTGCTGTGCAGCCACTACTGACATCTTTCAGTACATTCACATATGGGCCATCTAGACTCCCGATTTCGCAATACCTCCATGGCTGCTGATGTTTCGACTGAGTCAAATATTTTCTCGTAACCTGCGAATGCTGTTCTACCGGGGTTTGTTATCTTCATAGCATATTTCCACCGCCAGTTGATGGTGTGGATATGATACTGTAGAGAGCAATTGCCTGATCTTTTAGCTAATCAAAGTCTAAGTTTGTCCTGATTCCATTAGCGATTACTTTCTTAAATACCTTGCACGTAACAGATTGTAAGCTGGTCAGTCTGTGATGAATGTAAGCGGCCTTAGTTATGAAGCAAGGGGTCAAAGCAGAAAAGTAAACGCCCCACTCTGAAGAGGATACGTACACAAGTCTGGTACGTGTCCTCTCTACACAAGTCTGGTTATTTATGAGGTACCATAAGTGGTACGTGGAGCATGACCACCTTTCTTTTATTCTCGACTGTTCCAAGCGCAAATGATAAATCTGCCCCCGGCCTATGGATACGTGAAACTGTGCACTTTTTCCCTGTCTATCTTCTAATCTAAAGTAATCTTGCTCTGATTTTTTTAAGCAAGCGGGTTTCCGAAACACATGTGGGTATTTAGACTGGGTAGCCTGCTCATTGAATACACTTGACAGCAAAAAGTTGTTTCAGTGCGATGTGCAAATCATTCCGTCACAGTTGTCTGCAGATACGTTAGCCACAACCATATGCCACCTTCCACTAGTTTCGAAAGGGCTATGCCTAAACTTAAGGTCTAAGCTCTTTCCTCGACTGCGTATATGCAACGCCTGAAAAGTCAAAACAATGCAAAAGAAATTTTTCTCGTTTATGTACCGAAGCCTTTTAGTTCAGGCGAAAGTTGACTACGCAGTAAAAAGAGGACGCCGACACTTACATCGCCCAGCTTTCTGTCAGCGTTCAGTACAGCAGGCGAGTTGATTTTTTCTTTATTTCTTTTTGCTGTTCCTAATTCCGTAATAGCGTTGTAAGCGTATAGGCCATGGCGTTTTGTTATGCTTCTGATAAGAAATAATAATAATAAACCTGTTCGCGCACACTTTTTCTTTTCAAAAGGGCCAGAAAACAAACGAGAAACCAATGTACCTTACCTCATTTTCTGAGCCAAAATTTCAACAGATTGCGCTTGTCGCCTAGTATTTTTGACAATTTACTCATTAGCGCTCTGTTCAACCTACTCCAGAAAGCGCAAGCAGCAATCAAACTGAATTTTTTATTCACTCTCAGGACGCGAGTAAGCCAACATGCTCTAGCGTATACAGTCGAACTCACGTATATCGAACTCGAAAGATATCGCGAAACAGCTCGATATATCGATAAATCGATGTATAAAAAATGGCTATGAATAAGCTTACTTATATACCTAGATTGCATTCACACCAGTGAAGCGCTTCTTTCACCGAGGAGCTATCCAAGTGGAGTGCAAACAGCATTCCGCTCGCCAGGCGTTCCTTGCCCGAACATGCTTCTCATCGAAGCCACTCCTGACGCCGCTTTGGAAGGAGCTAGCCTCGTCATATCATAAGATTGGTTTGGCTTGTGTGGGTCTTCATGTCGTATACAATTGGTTTGGTTTGTGGGGTTTAACGTCCCAAAGTGACTCAGGCTATGAGAGACGCCGTAGTGGAGGACTCCAGAAATTGCGACCACCTGGGGGTTCTTGAACGTACGCTAACATCGCACTGCACACGGGCGCCTTGTTTATCGCCTCCATCGAAAAGCGGTCGCCGCGGCCGGGATTCGATCCCGCATCCTTGGGCATAGTAGTCGAGCGCGCCAATCCACTGCACCACTACGGCGGAGCTCATATCATGTCCAATCCTGGTACCAGCTCAAATAGGTAAATAACCGATCGTGTTCAGTGACTGTAGATTCATTCGTGCTTATTAACTTGTTATTTACAGTGTTTTAGTCTTCTTATGATTACATTTATTAGGTACGCTGTCCTTTATCTGTGGATGGAGCTGTGCGCACACCAATGATTTGTTGTTTGATGCGATTAGTAACCTGAAAGGATAAAAGTGCTTGCGTTTCCTATAGCCAAATGCTTCTTGAGCTTTGCGCCAGGCGTTGCCTGTAATAGTTTCTATGTGCTCAGCCGCTCTTGCCGTTTTCAGGCAGTTTTATTCGAACTCTTGCAAAAGCAAACTCACCCATTCAAAGGCTAGCTTGCTCGCCGGCTTGGCAGCTACTGGTGTTCTTCATTACTATCTGTTTCGACACCGCCTTCAAAATTAAAATTCCTTAATGAGAATTAGTGAACAGACAAGAATGACTGATCCTAGACTGTTCCCAATGATCCAGCGTCTCTATCACGTGGTAAGCGCAACCTAATTGTTTTTTGTTTTTTGTTTGTTTGTTTGTTTTTTTTTCATCAACGGAAAATGCGCCACGCCGCGTTGAAACAAGTGCGCAGATCGAATTCTTGCCAATGTTGACGCCATTCTTCGCTTTTCCTGCACGCAGATGACTGGTCGTCGTTGTTTGGAAACTTCACCAAATTCGGCCTGGGCTTGATCAGCATCATGTTCGATGTGCTCTTCATACTACAGCACTACGTATTCTACCGCAACGGCAACTCCACGCATAAGAAAGTGGCCCACGACGAGCTCTAGTACACAGTCGAGGCCTCGGCTTCTTGCTGGTCATCGGTGGCCGCCCATACGTTTATCATAAGGACATCCGAGAAAACCCATCTTTCGTTTTTTTTTCTACAGCATCGTGTGCTGTGGACGTTTGCTGGGAAGTTGTGAAGACTTGCACAAGATTTTCATGCTTCGAACGTTCTGGCTTAGCGCCCGAAGCTGTGATGTGATTACCGTTTCGTTTTTGCTCGCTACTTTGTTATCTTTTTTTTATTTTTACAAGACACACTTTTCTCGTGGTAAATGCTGCCTGATAAATATGATCAACGCACGCTCTGCGAAAGGGTGATGCATATTCGTATCCCTAATGTGATCTCGCTTCTGTCTCAGGCTGTCACTCGGGCCCCCAAAACTAAACTGCTCGCGCTCACCGCCTCAGTGATATTTCGTCACGTTTATTTTTTTTTTTTTAAGAAGATCCCTGAAAATACGTTGAGATATTTTTCTTACTCAGTCGGGTTTTTATTTGAAAAGTGCTCAAAGCGTGAATGTGGTGGGCACGAATTTTTATTTCTAGTTACCTCATTAAACTATTCGGTTGCATTGTTTACAATTAAAAGAGTTCAAACGTCGGCTAGACTAACAAAAACATGATGCACTGTGCTGTCTTGTTGTTATATGCCAGTTGTGTTAAGGAAAGAGACTCGGTAGTCCGCGGCGAGTTGACGTCTGTGATCTGGGAACCGAGTAAGGGACTGGTCTATGGTTCACGCCGCATAGCAAAGGCATGAACCGCCTTGTTTTGTTTAGGGCACGCAAAAATATCTCGAAAATGGGCTGCCGACGCACCCGCATGCTGCAGCGATGGCCCGATTCGAACTAGTGAACCGGCAACCGACGTCTCCGCTGGGTCCCTGCAGGTGGCGCCCAGTGCAGGCACCGGTGAAGGGACGACCGCAGATTGGATTTAAATTGAGACTGTTTATTGGGGTAACTTGCGCCCACAAAGGAACTGAAAAGAAGTGATCTAAAAACAATGCATTTTTTTCACACCAGTTTTTCTGTGTGGAGGACACAGATATTTTCTTATCCAGGAAATCTTGGTAACTTCTAAAGTTAGTCTGAAATTGTGAAATGGTGTATGGCATGTGGGGGCAACGTTGCAAATCGAGGTGCTCTATATGAGACGCTGTAGTGGACGGCTCAGGGATGTTTTGATAACCGGCTGATCTTTAACGCGCACTGTGGGAAGTGGCAGTTCCAATTCCCACTGCTGGTCGATTATTTAACGGTATGTTCAAAAGGGAGCAAGCTTGTCTCCCAGCCTAGTGCTTGGCTTACTATGGCGATGGCTTGGGAAAGCAGTCTGTGCTCTAAAATGCCGTATGTATATATATATATATATATATATATATATATATATATATATATATATATATATATATATATATATATATATATATATATATATATATATACCGGGTGTCCCAGCTAACTTGAACCAAGGGTTACAAAATAATATATTTGAGGTAGGTCAGTGAAACCAGTTGTATACAACTATCAGCCTGCTTGCGCACTACAGGCAATTTTTTGTTTCGCAATTAGTTAATTGGCTAATTATGTTAATTTTTGTAATTTAATAAATATTCACCTTAGACCGAAAATGTGAATTGGAAAGTTGTAGAGCACCTTCAGAAACCCCCATTCCATTAATTGCGATAAAGAAAGTCTCACGTGTATCTTTTTTTCCGGGCTCAAAAGAAAGCCCGCGAAATACAAATAATACCACGTGACTAGCGCATTTGAGCGCAGCGATCGTGGTGCTCTCAGTCGTGGTTTGAGCGAACGAAATCAGCTGCGGCCGTTACCCGATGGTCCCGTTGCAGCGGCAGGCAGAAATGTTGGCGATGGTTGGAGCGAGCTCGAGCTCGCCCGTCGTCACCGCGATCTTGGCCAGGCCTGTGCACCCGCAGCAGCCTACATCACGACAGGCGGATGACGATAAAGAACCGGCAAATGAAGGTTGAGCGCTAATTTTTGTCGAGTCACATGTCATCTCGCCCCTTTACCCAAGCCTGTATGCGCAGATTCAGTGGCTGATACCTTATCGCTGATCCGTTTGCCGTAAAGTTCGCTGATGGGAGAGAAGGAGGGTTTGTTAGAATCCCGGTGGTGTCGGCACGCCGCTCTCGGTGCTACTTACACCATCACGTGGCCGGCTGTCGGACGCGGGCGAAGAAGCCATCGCAGGCATATCGTATATGACGGCGTCTCTGTCGCTGGGGTTCAACTACTGCGGTTGTGATTTTCAACAGGCACGAGTTGTGTTTCACCACTACAAAGCCTGATAGGGAAATAAGAACTCGAACGTACGTCTGCGATTTTTTAATTACCATATTTTCGATAAGTCACAGGACCAAAAGAGCTGCATCTTATTCTTCTGTCATCTGAGTGCGCACTGAGAGCGTCACACAACGCTATGTGCATGCTGCGGTTCAGAAACAACAAACATTAGAAGGCACTCTCTCCAGGAAAGGCAATACATACAAGTGAATGATTCGCAATCATTGAAAGCAATGCAACTTCTCATTTTGCTCCCTTTATGGCAATAAACAATTTATTTGTATAGCATAAAAAAAAAAGAACACTTGTGCTGTTCTCGCTCAGTCTTCTTGGCACAAATTCGATTGCTATCGTGAGTTCTTGAAGTATGAGCAGTGTAGTACGAAATGCATGTAGGTGTCAAAAATATCTTTACAGTTATTACTACAGGCTAGGTCGTATTTAGCCTTTCAATTGGTCATCTGTCCATCCAGCATTTTCACCACAAAAATATTTTTCCTGTAGTGCAAAATGTAGGGTTCAAACTTCACCGGAAAAAAAAAAATTGATATAATCATTTTAAGTTAATAAATTATAGCGTGTACATATTGTGCCACGCACGTATGAGGGCATTCAAATCTCGACCGCGCTACTGTTTCAAATGTAAGCGAGAACGCTAGCGATTTCTGCCGCGGCGGCGCAAAAACCGGTTTTCAGCTGTCGCAGCGGCTTGAGCGGCGAGAGCGACGCAGTTCCAACAGGCTGGAAATTTTTCGATTCCCATTACTGCTAAGGTTAACGGACAACCCATACCAGAAGTCCAGACACTGAGGATGTTGGGCCTCTTCATCCATAGTAATGGCAAGAATGCGGAGACGATTAACAGGCTTTCTGCCACTACCCATCAGACAATCCGTCTGATTAAACGAATCGCCAACAGGAGAAGGGGCATGAGAGAGAAAGACCTGTGCAGATTAGTGCAGGCATTTGTTCTCAGTCGCTTCACCTACTCAGTGCCCTACCTACAGCTTTATGTCGCAGAGAAGACCAAGCTGGAGTGCCTCATCAGACAAGCATTCAAAGCGGCACTAGGGCTTCCTCATTACACATCTACAGAAAAATTTCTTCAACTCGGCATTCACAACACACTCGAGGAACTTTGCGCGGCCCACATCACCACACAGATGGCGCGGCTGACAAAAACTAAAACAGGCAGAAGAATCCTCGGCGCACTGGACGCAAATTCAGAGCCAGAAATATATGAACCGAGAGATCTACCCACACCAATCAGGAAGCGGCTCACCATTAAGCCTCTGCCCAAAAACATGCATCCTATACACCACGAGGGTAGGAGGATGGCCAGAGCCCTGGCTCTTCATAAGACTCATAAGCACCAACCGGGTGTTATCTACGTTGATGCGGCTGAGTATGCAGCTCCAAAAAGAGCATTTGCAGTGGCAGGGGTTACGGGAACACACGCCACAGCCTTCTCGGCCTCCCTCCGTGTACGCACATCTGCAATGGCTGAGGAGGCAGCCATCGCTTTAGCCATTACAAATTCAGAGGCAGATATCATCAGCGACTCCAAGACTGCCATACACAATTTCGCCCGAGGTAGAATTGCACAATCTACTCTAAATATTCTTAATAAAATTCCCTTCCCAGATAGGGACATTGAATTGATTTGGGTACCGGCCCATTCTGGCAACCCTGGAAACGAGGCGGCTCACCAGACAGCCCGAGGTTTAGTCGGCCGGGCGATGACCACCTCCGCTCTTGGGACAGCCAAGGATAATCTTATATCATTTCATGATTTAACAAATCACTTCCGCTTTGAACGAAGGAAGTTTCCGCCCCCGCACAAGCGTCTAAGCAAAGAACACGAAATTACCTGGAGGAGACTCCAAACAAACTCCTTTCCAAACCCGGTAGTTCTCTCACGTATTTTCCCCAGCCAATTTTCTCCCGACTGCACACTGTGCGATGAAAGAGCTACCCTCAACCATATACTCTGGGGATGCAAGGAGGACCCCCCACCTCCAGAATTAGGAGAAATCCTGCATCCAGATGACTAGACCCTGCTGCGCAGCTCGGACCCGTGCATACAAGACCGGATCCTCAAGCGCGAATACGAGGTCGCTAACAGGCTTGACCTGCTGGCCATCTAGTAGGGCAATATAACTCGGCCCGGCCCTATATAACTATCCGGCTAAATAAAGGTTTCTTCTCTCTCTCTCTCTTCGCTCTGCCGCTCGCCGCTGAGTTCACTCAATCGCTTGCATGTGAAACAGCCTTTACACTCGCAAACACCTTTACTTTGTGGATGGCTCGATGCCGCAGGGTTCCCACTCGCTCCCCGTACGTTGCCCCGAGAACCCTTTCCTTCCCCGTGTGGTCCGGGAGAACCGGTCCCTGCATGCGGAGTGGTGGCGCGAACGGTTGCCTCGAGGGCTCTTCAGTTCGCTGCTCGACCTTTGACCCACACCAGCGAAACGGATACCTGACCACGTGAGCCCCATAATCCTCTTTGTATCTTCTATTGCTACGAGCTATCTGCGTGTTTGTTCAGGGGCAAAGAAATCACCCACAAGAATGGCGCCAAACTAAGCCATTGATTCGGACCTGTGGACGATTTCTTTGTTCACTCTGAGCGCGGCCCCAGGTTCGCAGTAGGCGTTCGTTCGGTTAGCGAGAGAGAACGTTCAGAGCTCGCGCAATGTCTGGGTGCCTCGGTGATAACGCGTCCTTCCGTCTATATTGCGGTCGTGATCGTGGCCACAAAATCCGCGCCATAACCAGACCGTGAAGAACGCGTGACCGCCCGCTGCCGTCTCCTTGTGCCAGCTGAGGACGACAGCACGGTAGCAACGCGGACAAGAACAAGAGGGACGGACGCGAACACGGGCGCTGATCGCCTGACGGAACGAGTCCGCCATAGAGCATGAAGACATCGGATGGTAGCAGTTTGCGACTAATGCAAAAGACGTGCGTTCCGGATCTGCACAATACCACTGCTATATGCGGCACGAGAGGCCACGGGTCACGAGGAAATGGAGGGTCAGCAGCACTAGAAATGAACTTGCGTAATATGTAGTGGCTGGCTTGTTCGCGCATCAACGGCCGGTATCGAGGAAGAGGGAGCGCGCTCTCTCCCTCGAGACAGGCCGTGGTTCATCATACTGAGGACTAGTAGCAACACAGACAAGAACAAGAGAGACGTCTCATTCTCTTATCCGTGTTACTAATGCACTGTAGTCCTAAGTATGATGAACCAACAAGCCAACCACTACACATTAAGCAAGTCCTTGTGCCAAGATGGCGGCCGGGCGGAGCAGAGCTGCTTGAGGCACCTTAGGCGCCTTCACCTGGTAGTCTTTTGTCCGGCATTGTCGATCTCGTTAAGGGCTTTTAGTGGTCATTTCTGTTTAAAACGCTTTCGCGCGCTTTCTATTTGTATATTATTGCGGGTTTTTTTTCTTCTATTTTTGTAGATTGCCAAAAATATGAAGACAAGGCCTTTGTAGCGGTGCCGAAACATAATTGCTTTAAACGATCAGCCGGTGCTCGAATTCTCTTCATCTTTTTTGCCGTAGACAGTGATGCTATGGCAGAGTACAATATATGAGATTTTACGTTCTCAAGCGGCTCGGATGCTTAGGGATACCGTAGTGGAGGGCTCCGATTTTACTTCGACCACCTGGATTTCTCCAACACGTGCAGGCATTGTACAGAACACGGGCGCATTTCGCTTCCGTGGAAAAGCGGCTGCCGCGGCAAACACACGCACTCCGGCTGAGCCGCCACAGCGGGTTTTTAAGTCACGGCAACGCATCATCAGTAGGCGGTGCGTCTGGACCAAGCTTTCTGCGCTACTCTTTACCTCAGTGTCGGTTTCGTACAGGAAAAAGCATGGAATTTCCTCGCACTGTAGGGCTTTGGACAGTCACCTTTTTTTTTTTGCTTCAAAAAAGTATGGCATCACCTTGCCCACGGCTTCGAACTGCCCATTGGAAAACTATACTACTCAATTGCTATAATAAAAACATTAATCAGTGGGTTTTGGTTGATTACTTATATATTTAAAAGAGCTGCGGCAAACTGTGTCCGCCTCGGCTTGTTCCTGCAAATATTTTCTCTTCCGAAATCACTATATTTAGGAATTTTTGAAAGTGTTTGCTGGAGCATCCGGTATATTGCATGTATAGCAGAACATTCGACGAACGCGACTGTTCATTTTTAAGTTTATTTCGCCACCTGATGTTTTTTTTCATCGGGGTAGCGTTACAACAATGGAGTGTCATGATTTCATTAACTTGGTGTGTGTGTGTGTGTGTGTGTGTGTGTGTGTGTGTGTGTGTGTGTGTGTGTGTGTGTGTGTGTGTGTGTGTGTGTGTGTGTGTGTGTGTGTGTGTGTGTGTGTGTGTGTGTGTGTGTGTGTGTGTGTGTGTGTGTGTGTGTGTGTGTGTGTGTGTGTGTGTGTGTGTGTGTGTGTGTGTGTGTGTGTGTGTGTTGGTTGGTTGGTTGGTTGGTTGGTTGGTTTGTGGGGTTTAACGTCCCAAAGCAACTCAGGCTATGAGAGACGCCGTAGTGGAGGACTCCGGAAATTTCGACCACCTGGGGTTCTTTAACGTGCACTGACATCGCACAGCACACGGGCGCCTTGCTTTTCGCCTCCATCTAAAAGCTGCCGCCGAGGCCGGGATTCGATCTCGCGTCCTTGGGAACAGTAGCCGAGCGCCGTATCCACTGCGCCACCCCGGCGGGGTTGTGTGTGTGTGTGTGTGTGTGTGTGTGTGTGTGTGTGTGTGTGTGTGTGTGTGTGTGTGTGTGTGTGTGTGTGTGTGTGTGTGTGTGTGTGTGTGTGTGTGTGTGTGTGTGTGTGTGTGTGTGTGTGTGTGTGTGTGTGTGTGTGTGTGTGTGTGTGTGTGTGTGTGTGTGTGTGTGTGTGTGTGTGTGTGTGTGTGTGTGTGTGTGTGTGTGTGTGTGTGTGTGTGTGTGTGTGTGTGTGTGTGTGTGTGTGTGTGTGTGTGTGTGTGTGTGTGAGAGAGAGAGAGAGAGAGAGAGAGAGAGAGAGAGAGAGAGAGAGAGAGAGATTCTAGGGCGAGCAATGGACGCTGCACCTGCAGATAGCCCAGGGCTACTGAGTATATGGTCACGCTGCCATTCGACCGTCGCTCGGTGGTCTAGACATCGAAGACTTTCCGAGCCAAGCTCGCGCCATCCGATTCCAAACGCTGGATGCTTGAAGAGATCGTACTCCAAAGCCACCTCTAGGAGGGCACCCTCAAGTACACATGCGCAAGACAGAAGCGCCATAGGAGGGCACACTTGGCGGAAGGGAAAAACAATCCTGGGTGCATTGTTATGGATCCAGAGCGGCGAGAAGTTCCCGCGAGGAAAGGCGCGCATTCTTTCTTATATCAAGGTGAAGCAATATAATCGGTTTTCCCATTTTTAACTTCTGAGTCACGATAATCATAGGAAAAAGTAATGTTTGCAAATCTCGTTAGCGCTTGAGCCATAACCATCGCAGCGGGTACGCAGATCACCTCTTTTGTGTAGGCCGAATGGAAAGGGGGAAACACTCAGGCATTGTCTCTCTAGGGAGCATTGCATATACACGCAACAGATGGAATAAAAAAAGCAACACCGACGATACCATTTACTTCGCGGAGTTTGCTTAATTCGCACAGAGCCAAGCACATGACGCTCTCTCCGTCACAATGACCGATGCGCTTGCTCGTTCCCTCTTCTATTTCCAGTCTTCTTCGTTCTGGCGCCGATGCACTGAGAAATCGATGTCGCGTGATATTGTTTGAAATCCAGAAGGCTACACTTTCTGAATCACGCAATTATTTGGAAAAGAGCACATTAAAAACTCTCTATATCACTAATTTCAGCATTATAAAGTCACAGTAGGCATGTTATATTTAGGTCTACGGCGTTACATACTTATCTTACATTGATCCTGAGGCAAGACTGCAGAAACGTGCTCTCAGACGAGTCGATTTCGCAGAGTACAGAGCTCAAGCTGGACATCATTCTTTTTCTTTGTCGTGCAAAAAATTGCGTGACTAAAAGGTTAACAAAGAGCGTTCTGCAAACTTTTGTTCTCGATTTTATTCTGGTTATTTCGGTTTCCTGAATTTCTTTGAATTCTTTGAATTAAGTCGCACACGACATACGCTTAAATTAAGCCTAAAGAGAAAAAAATACGCTTATACTGTTTGCTTTGGCATGACTCAACCTCATCACTCAACAGTGATCGATGAAAATACTATAATCCGTCAAGAAGGTAATCTTTAAAAATGGTTTTGGGCTCGACATAAATAGTATTATAGTAGGACAGCTACATAGTTGCAGTTCAAAAACGTATCACCATCAGTATGCATCACAAACAGACGTAAGTTATACACACCACAACGCGTTCACTAGGTGTCCCTCTAACACGCTCGAATCAGCATACCCTTCGTGGCCTATATGTGAGCTGTGTGCCCGCTTGGCGTGCAGAGGACCTCAGTTCGATCGCCAATGCTGACCAATTTACGTTACTGAATTCTATTTATCGGCCGTCCCACTCGTAGCAATATTTGATTTGGTTTGGTTCATCGGATATAACTTCCCAAAGCAATTCAGGCTATGATAGACGCCGTATGGAAGGGTTGAGGAAGTTTCGACCCCCTGAAATTCTTCAACGGGCACTGACATCGCGCAACACACGGGAGCCTAGCTTTTCGCCTCCATCGAAAAGCGGCCGCCAAGACAGGGATTCGAACACGCATCTTGGGCACAGCAGCCGAGAGCCCTAATCACTGCACCACAACGGCGGAGTCGTCGCGGCATTTATCGGAACCATCTAGTATTGACCACGCCAACTGCGACATCAACGCGAGAGGTTTTCGCGAAATATTGAGGTGGTGAGGTTTTCGTAATAAAAAGGAGCTTAGGTGGACACTATTGGTTCGGAGCAAGGTAGTGCAAGCAAACGACGTCATTGTGTAGCGCGAAGTCATTCCTCCGAATGAAAGGAGCATGTTGCACGAGCACGTCAAACGGGCTAAAAACAGTTAGCCGCGCAAAGTATTTCAGCAGAGTGTTTGCTTTTGCTGACATTTCCGAGCTTTTGCATTTCAGTGCAGTTTAGAAACGTTTGCGCGCTGTCGGAGCGCTCGGTTCTGTAACCACCGGTGCGTCATTCGTGCGACGCAGCTGCTTCGTCGTCACCGCGCTGCGTCGCTGCCGTCTCGCTAGGCTAGGCTAAATACCGGCCGTTGTTTATCGCACGACGTCAAGGACACTCACAAACGCAAGTATGATCCACGACCTCTCGCGCGCTCCCTTCCATGCGCACAGTTTGTCGCTGAGCCTAGTGGAGAACGTGCGGTCGCGCCCGGGTTGGAGGCTCCGGGAAACCCGAAGGAATATTTGTACACTACAGTCTGCATCACGCTCAGTGAGGCAACCGCGCTGCGCTCAGCCGATCACCGCGTCGGGTAATTCGATTGTTCCTCATGAGTGCGTCGGGCGTCGGAAGCCGCAGTTTTTCTCGCTTACTAACTGACATCATAAACAAAAGTGACTTTCATTTTCTTGCCGAAAGGCAGCGTTATGCTGAAACTGTACTTTGTTGCAGTCCTATAACCATGCTAAAAGTGTGTTCGCCTCCACACGTTTTATTATAATGTTAGTAAACGTTATTCTCTGTTGGTGTTTCGTTTCTTTCTTTGGCCGCATAATAAGTGATATCTTTTTACATGGAAGGCGGATACACTGTATAATTATTTGTTACTGGCGCGTAGGTACGCTATTTCTGCACTAAGTGCATGGGCACAAACTAGCAAATTGGTAAGGGCGCAGTTGCTTTTGTCACCTTTTTTTGCATACGTGTTCTAAAGTGAATAAAATGAATTTGCGTTCAGCGCTTTGCCCCATTAAAACCTCTGTCTATTCTTTTTACACGCCCGCATTTCAACTTGTCGATATGGACTTTGGTGGCCTCCAAAGACAAAGCATGCGTTGGTCCAATTTTGGGACGACGTATTTGCAAACAATGCGCAACAATGAGATGCTTCCGACGCCTGCGTCGTTTCCATGGTGATTTTTCCAACTTGCTCCACTGGGTAATTGAATGTCCAGTGACGGCTGCCAACGATCATATCCGCGGCACTACGCGACACGAGTGTAGCTTTCACTCAGGGAATGCACTGCGCGATACGGTTTCGTTGGGGCGATTCCACGTCTCTTATCTAGGAGCGTGAGAACTGATAGGAGCAGTTCGCGTCACGGAGATCTCTCATGTTGACGGCCTCCTTCAATAACTCGGATGGGGCGCCGACGTAGAGAACGTTGAGTCGGCGCAGCAGCCGCTGCTGCACGCAACTGCGCGAGAGGGCGCCGCGGGAGGCGTCGCGTTGCCAGTCGTTTCCGAGACGGCGATCTGCGCGGTACTCAGCTGACGGCGTGTCACGTGCGGGACGCCCCTCGACGCTGCTAACAAGGTCTGTGCTGACGGCTCGTTGTGTGACGCGCGCAAAAAGCGCTCGCTTTATTTTAGATCTCACTGCAATCGAACTGCGGATCGCAGCGGGTGGCGCATTGTGGTTCAAGGGATGACCGCGGCGAGCCACAAATCTTCCTACATGTTTCAGACACGTGCTTTCGGTGTTTGGCGCGCTGTCGAGCTGGCTTTTGAGGAGGCGTTTTGTGGCTCGGTGGTCGGCGGCGCGTATTCGCATCGTCCTTTTGCGGAGCCGTGGCTGCTGCTTAATGGCAGACAAGGCCAACTAATAGGGCGCGCGTTAGAGGCTAAGAAGCGAAATTATAAAATGGCCACGGCATAAGCGTGAAGGCTTGAAAAGGCAGCAAGCAGTCGCGGAGCGCGCAGATGTGCGCCAGTGTGAATCTGCGAAGCCGCGCGTATACTTGTGGCGCGTACATGTTGAGAGCGAAGTTGTGAGCCTAGTTGACGCGGCGTTGCCGGTTTGTCTGCGAAGGGCCGCGATCACGCAGCCAGGATTGTGACTAATTCATGATTCCTTGCGCATATGTGCGTGAGAATTACTCAAACATCTGCATCACCTGGCTTCCAGCCTTAAGCGTTCTGATTCTAATATGTGTGTCACCTTCTTACTTCTCGTGCAAAGCTAATCCTCTATAAGGTCTCCTTCCAGACTACTTTGCCCGCCATCCTGTACTATCGCAGCTATGTGACAACATTCGCGGCTTTAAGCTGGTTTGAAAGCCGACTGTAATCCGTCTGGTTAAGCACTTAATTAGGTGACCTGCTATCACAAATCAGCGCGAAGATGTTTCTGACCACCTCGTTAAGACGTCTTTTAGAGGCGCACTGCATTTCGGGAGCTTGATCATCGCTTTGCGTGCGCACGACTTCCACGAAGCTGGCGAACTTATAACCACAATTCGTACATGCAGTCGCATTCAGCATTACGAACGCAATACATGTGGTCGATTCTTTCATTAAGGATCAGTGGTAGCTCTGTACACGTTAAAGTTTACGTACCTGCCTTGCAGACGAAAGGAGAAGTGTTAATCCTGGCGTACCATCTAACTCCAGCAATAGAAAACGGCTACGGGGAATAATTCTTAAGTTAATGACCAGAAATTAGTTAGCCAGCCTAAACGTCAACATTACCGACCCGATTTCTGATGTCTGCCAATACCAGTATAGCAGCCCTATTCATACCTCAAAAATCATGTATTTTAAAAAAGTGGTAAGCTTCTCTGAAGCGCCTAATGCAAACCAAATGTAATCAAGGTTTTAAAAGGCGGAGTTTCCGAGACCAGTAAACGAAACAAAGGGTGTAAATAACCGCGTGGCGTGTCTGCAATATTTTGTCATTTAATTAGTAAAGTCTAGTTAGCTTAGAAGTTGTAGATCGCCTCGAAAAACAGCTAACTGCAATGATGGCGCCAGGGTACCATTTACCCAGGTATATTTGCTGTCCTTACGTCAGCAGACGCTGGCGCACATCTGCCATTTAGTCCACACACAACGCCCCATCGATAGAGCGGTCCACAGAAAGGGGCATTTTGTTTTCTGAGACGCGCCTTCAGACGCTGAAGCAACACCGCCGTCACGTGGAAGCTTTTCTGCAGTGCGAGCTATGTTTTATTGTCTTGGTGCGTACATTTGTACCAGGTGTTTTTCAAGACGGTTTACAGCTTCTGAATTGGCACTTGGTTTCTGAAGCCGATTTTTTACTTAATGTTTGACTACTTACTCCTTAACAACTGACATCCCAGGTCGAGAAAAACACGCCGGATATGCCATGCCACTCTCAACAGTATACTGAACAGGTTTCACAAAACTAGGACATTCTTTCTGTTTAACATGGCTCATTGCATTTAGTTAAACGATCAGTATATAGTGGACCCCTGCGAACCTTTAGGGAAGTGGAAGGTTTGTTAGTTATTTCGACCCGCTGGGGACTCTGACGCTGCAGCCGCGTCCATTTCGGCGACTACGTGCTCAGCTGTTCTGAAACGCAAGAAAGGGAGGTCAGAGCACGTATAAACCATTTGGCAATAGAAAGGTGCATTTTTCGCCTCTGTTAGATATGTATTCATGTACACTTGTACAAACGCTTTTCGTGTCTAGCTGGATAAGGCGGATTTATTCTTCAACGGGTGCAAAAGGAACCTCCTCATTTTTTCCCAGCCCTTTCAGATTTCACTGACGTTTACCGTCGCTGATCATATACGGGTAAAGTCACATAAGACATGACGTTTTAGCCTCATGTAGGAAGCACTGTATCGAAAGAAGAACGCGCTGGATAAGCACTGAAAAAATCTACGTGGTGGCAGTTGAATGTATAAGGGCTATGGGAGACCGTTCACTTAATTTCGGGTGTGTTGAGTTATCTGCATGTCCCTCGAGCAATGTTTCTTCCGAAGTGGTGCGTTATGCGCCTTTGCCTCGCAATACCCAAAGGAGTTAATTGCTGACACTCTTGAGATGCCTGACAACCTCACGCTGCACCTTATGGCGGCAGAAAAGTTTTTACAGGCATTTGCAGCCATACGACCGCTCCAATATGCGCTGTACGTCTGCTTCTTCTGGGGCCAATAGAGGTAAAATTAGGCTTCCCGAGATTGTATACTCTGTGTCTCTCTTGTCGAAGACTGCTATGACAATGGTTTAGGTAACCACCGGCATGTTTCCATTGTTACGACCTTCCCCAGTTAATGAAAAGAGCATGCCAGCTAATGAGTGAAATTATATTCTAGACTAATATATGCAAAATTTTCTGTGTCACGCCGCTTTCCTCACTGACGACTCTAAGCATAACGTTACATATGTATTCTGGTCTGCTGCCGGATTATAGGCCAAAACTATTTGATGCACGCCTGGTGATTGGATCGATCTTCCACAGGAATCCCTGCAACGTTCCTCGAGTGATGCACGCTCACAGACTGCCTTTCTTTTTCGGCAGTGCTTGAGAGCTGGAGGAATGTCCTTCTTAGCAAATTTGCTGCTCCGAGCACTTCCGTTTTCCTTTAGGCTTCGTATAATGCCAGTGCTCTGTTCCACTGACCAATGGGGTATATAGGGCATTGCTTGCACTCTATAAAGGCATAGCAAAATCGGCCCTTAGTGGACATATAACATTTTTCACACTTACCGTTATGCTGTTAACAATGGCCCGTTTAGATTGCCAAGCTCCGATCCATGAGCCCCTCTTGCCGCAACGGAGTAACAGCATTTACCATTGGCGTTTCCATCAGCTTACGGCAACATATGTGCCGCTCTTGCACTACATAATTCCACACCTACTCTCATCGCCTCCGTCCTGGGTAAAAGGAAGCACTCACTAGACACTGCCACTGTTCGTGCTACGCCTTGGTGTCGTAAGGTTGTAACGAGAGGCAGTGGGAGGAAATTGGTCCCCGATATTCAAGTGCGCTTAGGTATTTGTTTGTTATGTGCCTGTGTAATGGTGGTTGCTAGTATAAGAACAGGGATAACACGCGAATAATAGGCCGAGGTTTATGACCGCTTTCTACTCCGGAATGTACAAAAGAGCCACTTGGATTCGTATCTCGGGCTAACCTGCTGGCTGCTGTTTTATTGCTTGCAGCCAGCGCATAGCTTTCGTAAAGGCGTTCGCCTCATGTGGCTCTACTTTTCGTGGCCCTATAGCATACAGTCGCATTTTTTGCTTTTTGTGACGGTTGACTAAGTTGCTGAGGCGTTTATTTATTTATTTATTTTTTTTTTGCAATCTCATGAGGTTCCAGTTTATCATTTGCCGACTTATTTTGATCTTTTCACTCCTGCGATTGGTTGATGAGTTCCAAGAAGTTGGTTGGTTTGATTTTTGGGTTTAACGTCCCAAAGCAACTCAGGCTATGAGAGACGCCGTAGTGAAGGACTCCGGAAATTTCGACCACCTGGGGTTCTTCAACGTGCACTGAAGAAGTAGTCATCTGTTAGCGGTGTGTTCGGTGCTACCTTGAGTGATCGTCTGAAAGGCTTCACCTTTTGATAGCGCAGTCGCCATACATGCGATGCATTACGACTTACTTGTTCTTTTTGAAGTATACAATCGAAAAGCAGTAAAAAAAGAAGCCTGTAAATTTCAGCGCTACAACCGGTCGCTCAACACCGCCTCTCTCTGATGTCACTGATGAATGAGGCTATTAGGCTTGCAGATACCACTGATGTGCGCAGCACCATTCAATTCAAACACTCAAAACAGCCTAGCGTTCCACTGTCGCTCAATCACCACTCAATAACCAGAATAACACCGCAGGCTTTGACGCCGCGGACGCGTCCCTTTCCTTGCATACTTTACGGGGATGCAACTCTCGATTTTAGCCCATTCGTCGCCTGAGTTCAAGCTCGTGGCGACGTCGTCAGGTTCTTCCGATTACTGCTATAGCCGACCCATAATTCTGTTCCACGCTGGCAAGCGACTGAGTGACGCAACGTAGAAGCGATATCAGCCGTGCACCTTAATGTTGACATTGTAAAAGCGCACAGCTTCGGATGACGCGAAACCTCCAAACACTGAAAAAAAAAAAAAAAATTGCTTGCTCTCACGTATGATTACATACCTCCTGCAAAAGCATTTTTTCAATACGCTTAGATGATGTCCTATCTTGTGCGAATTGAGTGAATAAGCCTTCATGAGTAGAGGCGCTCTGATCTTAAAACCAACTGATCCCCCCCCCCCCCCCCCCCCAAGGCAACTGATTTACTTTGAAGAAGGCAATAGCGCATCCCTCCCCCATTTCCTCGCGTGGTGAGGCAGCAGGCTCTGCTGAAGCTGAGCTGGGAAAATTATTTTCCCGCGCATTTAGTAAAGCATGATTCTTTGGTCGCATACATATATAAGCCCTGGATGAGTCCTCCCGTGAATATATATTTGGATACTGAGAAAATGAAACGAAGCTTGTGAATCGCGCAAGATGTTGCTACTTTACTTTCTTGCTTTGGGTTTCTATTATTATCAGCCATAAATACAGCTTAAGTGTTGGTGTTTTTTTACAGGCAGTTGCCAATAGTCGCATATTTAAAAAGAAACTCTCATCAGGCACCACAGATTGTTTTCTATCGTAAGACAGCCTCTTCGCGCATTGTTTACAAGGGTGCTAAAACATTTCCCAGGCATTTGTGAATGGAAAATCTAATTTTCAACGACACATGTAAATCAAATTGTAATTTGTAAGGTGTAGCGTGCCGAAGAATTTATACTGCGATGAGTTCTTTAAGGCCTAGGGTGGGCTTAGGGTGGCCGCCATCTTGGGTGGCTAGGGTGGCAACCCACCATGGTGAACACTGCTTCAGGGGTGGCTAGGGTGGCAACTCATCATAATGAACACTGCTCCGGACTTAGCGAAATTCGAACTCAAGCCCTTGGTGGTCACGTGACAGACCCGGACAAACCGGCCCGAAATCGCCAAACGTGAGAAGTAAGAGCTAACGCTCTTAAAAAACGCACTATATACTGAGGCGGCACTCATCCGACGAAAGCGGCATCGAGCCATAGGGACTGGGTTAATCATCTAACATTTTTATTGTGAACGCATTCCTTGCCTCATGAGTGGCGTGGTATGCATGGTATGCATGAGGACATGTGGCATAGGCACTCTGTCTAAACGCTGAGGCAAACATCACCTGTTGTAACGGCAATGTCAAGGGTCGATTGCGGCATCACACCAAACTCGCTTAATGTGTGCAGTAGGGCTAATACTCTAAAAATTATGTTCACGCGAGGGCCCGAACCACCATATGTCCGTGTCCTAGCTAGCGCGCTAGCCACTACCCTACGCCGACTTTTTTTATTTATTGTATAGCAAAACATCTGAAAAGGAGAAACCCGAACAGCTCATGCCTCAAATCTCCGGGACGCATAATGCGAGTCCGCTATGCTCCAGTACACCCCATCGTCCCAAAACTCGAAATTCCAGGAGGGACACACGCGTATTGAGATACGGTATTTAAAGGCGGCTCTTCCGGGGCAGCATATACTCTCCGCACCAAAGCGCACTGCTCTCTGTATAAAGACATTGATGATCGTGGAGATTCAGCATGACGGTCCATTATGCAGCTCTTCCACAAACGTAATAATCCCATCAAGATCGTTAGATCAAAAGGCGCAGCTTATTTTTCTCAACAGGAAAAAAACGAATACTGGAAGCTGTGATCTCAATGTCCTTCCTAAGCGTTCGCTGTAATATCCCCCAGAAGAACAAAACATCACGGCACAGAAAACAAAAATAGTGATCAATGGCGTGGCGCCTTACACACGCGGCAATTCACCGCATATGGCACAAACATCTTCTTGGCGTGAAGCAATGCGCCTTGACAGGCAGCGCTGGTGTCTCCAATTGAAAAACAGACGTTTTTGCAGCAGGTTGAATGCACGTGCGCTTAACGCTCTTTAAAACGCTAGTAGGGCCATTTTTTTAACCTACACCAGCTACACTAGTGTAGCAAACCACCATTGGAGGTATTGGAAATCTGCTACACCGGTGTAGCTGGTGTAGGGTAAAAAAATGGCCCTAGTATCAGAAAGCCTTGATAGGGCAGGGGATTCTATGGTACAGGAACAAATACTCAGTAAGGCCTTGAGTCCTCTGCCTTCTGGATAGGCTATACAGGCAATGTAAAAAAAAAAACGCGCACCGAGAAAATTGAAGGTGTCCGCAACTTCCTTAACAAGGAATCCTCACACAGTCCATTCACGACCCTGCCCAGCCGGTGTGAATAGATAAGCCAAGTGAGCACTTAGATGCCGAATAAGCACCGGTAGTAAAAAATATTCGGGAAAGAGAAAATGTGAAACATTTCTCTTTCGCAAATACAAGTGGACAAGGCCAAGTGGACAAGTGGACAAGGTCTACTTTGCTAACTCCACAGGAAGGAACAGGTTGTTACGACGCATCAGCTCCCGTTAAACGCACCACGCGAAGGCTGGAATATTCTGTATATTACATGCACCTTCTTTCTCCCCCAATGCAGAAAGAGCCTTCGGGAGGTAAGCAAGCTTTGCAAACAAGAACGTTTTGCAGACTTGTGCCCCAGGAAACACCTTTAGTTCCCGACACGTCCAAGCCTATAAGTTTGTCGCCTCATGTCCAATGTTTCTGAATCCTAATATGCACCACTGCTGTCAACCTCGTACAGATGAACCTCTAGGTAGTGTAGGGAGCCACAACCCCAAATTATGCTGCCAAAACGATTTGGCCTCGAACGCCATTGAGCCAACCAAAATTATTTGGATTTGTCCAAATTAAGAGCGGGACCTGGTATCTCGAAGAACTGTTCAGTCAAATGTAAAGCCTCGAATACACTTTTTTTGCAAGAACAAAAGGGGCGATGTCATCAGCATAAGCCAAAATCTTTGTTTCACAATGACCAAAGGAGAGACCACATTATATATAAAACCTACGTGCGCCCACAGCTAGAATACGCATCGTCGATTTGGGATCCATACCACACAACACTCGTCAACAAGCTTGAAGCCGTGCAAAATCGTTCAGTCCGTTTCATTTTTAACAACTATCATCGAACAGCCAGTGTAACACAAACTAAGACCAGAGTAAATTTATCGTCACTATCAATCCGTAGGAAGATCACTCGTTTATGTTTATTTCACAAAATATATTACCATAATCCAACTCTTTCCTCTATGGGGGTCCGCCCGCCTGTGTTTATTTCCTCTCGTCGTGATTATATTCATAAAGTCAGCATACCCCATTGTCAAACATCGACACGTTTATATGCTTTCTTCATTCAGACAAGTAACGAATGGAATAACCTGCCTTCAGCTTGTACATCCATAAGAGAGACAACGCCATTTAAAAACGCGGTAACTAACCTGATACTCTAGACGCTACCTCCCGTTCAATTGCTTTTATGAGTTCTTTGGCGTTTTTGTTCGTTTGCTTCGCTCTTTGGTGTTCGAATACCGTGTTCCTTATCTGATTGCTTATATCATTGTTGTTTACCAATGTAGTAATTTTTGCCCCTCCCCTCTGAAATGTATATGTATATATACCCTGAGGGTAAAATGAATAAATAAATAAACCGCATTGTTAATAATGCTGGCATAAAATGGTTCAAGGAAAACTTTGGCGAACCGATTATTTCAGTAGAGTATGTTTGGCTACCTCGTGGTTAACAGTTGGCATTCTATAGAACTCTTTATATAACCTCAGTCGTTTAGGGACGTCTAACGAGCCAAACCAAACGAAATATCAAACCTTTTAGCATATCCGTATAGCAAAATATCAACAATGCTTACATGATCCAAGGGCTGCATTATGCGTACGGCAACAAAGAACCTTACCAAAAAGTTCACAATCTGCTTACAGAGGCAAATCGTAAGACACCCTTCAAGAGCCTTCAACCGATTAGTGTGTGATTTTTGTTATTAATATAGTGTGCCCCTAATAGAAAGTGCGAGCAGAAAACCGGCATCATAAGATGCCTGGAAAACCTCCAGCAAAAGAGGTGCAAGGCAAGGCGAAAACATTTTATAGAACTCAGTAGTATCATCCGGTGATTTCTGACCCTGAAGTTAGAAAATAGCTGGTTTAATCCCGATCAATGTCATAGTTGCGCCCACTGCAGCACGGTGCTCATCGTCAAGTCGAGGAATAACCTAGAGCAGGTAGCTGCAATCTGATCTCCCATTTTGGCTTCTACAGCTCCCCAAGAGCTTCCGATAATAGTCCAAGAAAGAATCGAGAATTCCAGATGTATCGCTCTTCGTTCAGCCAGCATATTGAATTTCCAATAATTCTTTCGCAAGAGGAGCCTGCATTTCATCACTCAGGGCACGTCGAGATAGTTGTTGGTCGAGGAACCTCTAGACCTTATTAAGGTCCGGTTATATTTCTCGGTTTCAAAGTTTAGAAGCTCTGCTCTAATGTTATCGGTTTCCCCTGCAAAGGCATTAGGGCTAATTCTTTCCAGTTCATGTAATTGAATTACTGTACGCCCTAGCTCGCGAAGGTGATGCCTCTTTAGGACGACGGCGGTTTTTGCTAACGATTCAATGACGACTTCCCGCGAACGTGTCCATAATTTTCCTCGTCCAGCGTAAAGACGCTGGAGGGCGTTGAGGGAAGAAAGTTGACTAACAACAAAGGTAAAGGACGTACTTAATTTAAAAAATAACAATGCAAAAAAAAAACGAAATAAATGCGAGAAATATGAACACAAAAACTAAAAATAAAACAAGATAAAACTGCAAAACAAAGGTTAAACGTCAGCAAAGAAAAATGTGAAGAAAACAGCAATAAAAAATAAAGAATACTGACAACAACAAAAAAAAACTGAAGTGAAATACATTTGTATACATCATAAACGCAACGAAATGCTGAACGAGCTCATGACAGAATTGAGCCAGGAATGCACGAATTAAATTTAATTATATTGGTTTATAGGAAAGGAAAGGATGCAGTATCAGTTAAGGGCCTCTCACACTAGCGCGACACGGCTCTGATTTGGTCTGCCAACAGAGCGTCTTCCTGATGTCTGCGTCTATGTCACACTGCGGTTTTACTGTAAATGTTTGTTGACAAGTACAACACAAGCGAGCGACAAGTGATTTAAAAAGCTTATCGCAAAAAAAAAAAAAAAAAAATATGTATATATATATATATATATATATATATATATATATATATATATATATATATATATATATATATATATATATATATATATATCTGCGCACTTAACAAAGCACTTTCCCCAGCCTTTAGAATCGCCGGTGGTGGTGGAAGTGAGAGCAGCGAGCGAAGCACACACTTGCAATCTACCACGATCCGTTAAGAAACTTGCCCGGCTGCAAAAAACTACACAGGTTGTTCTAATGGTTATTCTGTGAAAAGAAGCAGGTACTTCACTATCGAGCCTGTCATGCCTACGCCAGACAAACGCATAGTACTTGAACTGTTATGGGTGTGACGCCGCTTGGGTGCCAGCCACTAAAAGTGTTCTCAAGAGTGTTGAAAAGCCATACAGGGCCCATTGTCAGTGTCTTAAATTCAAGGAAGCCCCATCCTAGTTCTAGCGATAATGCCAGCAGCCACCAGCAGGACGTGGAAATGGCTACCCTTCAATGCCGTTTCCCTGAAAACGCTACTGACCACTGCCCAGAAAATTATCAGCTTAAGCATAGAATCAAAAAAGATATGCACAAGAAAGAGTGGAAATGTGCCGCTCATTGATGTGAGCTAACTAGTGGCGGTGCTTGTGCACATCAAAGTGGTAGACTTCAGCTTTGAATCTATCTAGTCTAAATAGTGAAATTTCAGTTAAACATGACGTCCAATTATGAAGTGTAGAAACAAGCATTCCATTTGCTGCTAGTCTGTTTCAAATTGTTTCTCAGCTCATATGTGTTATTTTAAGCACCTGTACATGTTTTGGCTGTTTGTCATGAATTGTCAGAGGCGTGCGTAGTCAGCAAAGCATTTGAACTTTTATGCCAGGAAACGAAAATTGCTATTATTAATTGCGTTTGAGCCTAGATACATGCTCCAAAACATAATTCGAGTGCTCCAAAACTCTCATTTCATTGCTCCAAACCTGCTCCAAAAATGGGTTTATTACTGCTCTCTGAGCTGCTCCAAAAAGACAAACCTGATTCCATCCTTGTCTATTATACGTCTGCCATACAAACCCGTTTGATCGTCATTGAACTCGATCTGCAATCTGCATTCAACTCAGTGCATATCGAGGTTGTCACACCGCAACTTTCAAGTGCAATCGAGCATGCTTGGCTCGAAGCCGCTTCCTCAAGTGCTCTTGGGTTTTTAAGCACATTCGAGAGCGGGCATCGACAGCATCGACGCCGCCTAACGCGCACGAAGAAAACTTCACAATGGTCATTCAAAACGCCCGTATAGCACCGGATGCGTCAAACCTTGAAAACCTCAATGCAGGTCGGGTTCAATGAGGGACGCAAATTTTTGTGTGACACAGGTATTAGTTAACCGTGTTTGTTTTATTTTCTGAAGTGTTCTTGGCCACCAGTCCGCCACAGTGTACAGGGGGCCAGGGAAGACTCCAGCTGCAAAGAAGCAGCCTTTGCCTTGGCCACCTCCATTTTCTTGTAAATCGACCGAAATAAATTAAATGAAAGACACTTCAACCCGGCGCACTCAACATCACGGGGTAGCCGAATGGCAAAGGAGAATGTCGTCACTGTCGCGTTCTTGTCAAGCGAATTACACTAACTGGCCGAAAGCTTTTTCTTTTTTTCTTTTTTTTTTTTTCTGCGCTGAAATTGCACAGTGGGACACCAACCATTTAACAGCAAATGGTGCAATGCAGCACTGAGCTTTAAGTGCAGTTTATGCGAGCCACCATGAATAAAAAGCACGCGCCAGAATCCTCCATGCAAAAAGCAAGAAAGCACGAACCGCGAACACACGTACGCAGTGACACTTCCGCGGCATCAGCAAAAGCAAAGTCGAAGTCAAAAGCATCTTCTTCATCCGAAATAAACATAGCGCCCGAATGCAAATACGTGAACACTGCGTCTGTCTCGAAATGAAGTAAGCAAGTTCGTGTTTTCTTTTTTGGCAGAAGGGCACACAAAGTCTACTGGGAAGGCTGTGTAGATTCTGTCCGCTGATTTCTTCAAAAAATGTCAAGCTGCACTCCTCTTTATGAAAAATTGCAGCTCAACACAACAAAAAGCTGAACGGAGACAAGCTGACACACAGGCGCTGATATTCTTTTTTGCATCTCCACTAGTGTGCCAATTTGTCGCCGTTTCTTTTTTTTTTTTTTCTTTTTTTGCCCGCATCTTTACCTAAATTCAATTTCTCTCAGGAAGCAAGCACCTGAGGGAAGTATAATTGCATGTTCGCGCAGGCATTGGAGCAGGCAAGCACGCACTTCACTGCGTAATCCATGCTTTTATCAAGCTGTGCCGTACCAGCCCGCCCAGCCATCTGCGCTTACCTATCTACCTATCAGGAACCCTCATTGCAAAATCGAAAGCTAGGGATGAATACATGCATATCTCCTATTTCAAATACAATAACACGGTAAAATGGCTCATAACTCACAGAAATAATGAAGGCCCGTTGCCTTTCTCAGTGATTCAAAAAGCACTCGTACAAGGCTGCGTAACAAACTAGATTCGTTACAAGTAGACGAGTCATCAGAAAATGGAGACAAGTGTTTTTCGGAGTCAGTACAAGAACTGTCAGTGGTGTTTGTACGGAAGCACTCATTCACTTATAAAAAACGATAAGCGTTTTCGTTGCTACCCCATTGAATATGTTTTTTTTTTTTTCTACACAAGTACATTTCAATGAACGCGCAGAACGTGAGCACAGTAACATTAAATAGCAGCGCCCGCAAAAACTATAGATAGCAAGCAAACCTGGGGACTGCTTAGCATTAGCGTAACTCTAACAACAAACGAATAAAAATCACGCAAATGGTCGTCATTTGATGTTATTACAGTAATTAAATTATTCACTTGTTTTTCGCAACATGAAAAAAAGTGTACTCACGGTTTTCGCGTATCCCAATCCAAGACACGGGAAGATACCTATAGCATAGCGAACGAGTGACCATGGCGGACGCTGTTGCATTTCGTGGCATGGTTGAGAAATATTCCAGGGTGGCTTCGAAGCTGCAGTCACTATACACACGACGCACACACTTTAATGTAAGTATCTGACGCAACTCAGACCTCGGTAATAATTCGATACACTCGATTTAGAATTTTTCAATTCCTTCTTCTTTTCTTCGCTTTTATAACCCCTCATCAGCGCGCGCACATCTCTGTCTTCCCTGGAAGTGAACAGGCCTAAATCATCATTGCTCCGTTACTTAATTGCTTGCTCTGCGAAAATGCGCATCGAAATATCTAAACAGGTGGCCTCTACGGTAGCATTAGACATCCATCCATTGATAGCAATAAGTACATCTTGGGCGGACAAAGTTTTTCTATATAAAAAGAAGCACTGCATAAGAGCGTATACATACGTGCACGAAACGACACAGGTCATCACGGGTAAGTATACTGGCAAGCTAGGTCGCTAGGTCATGATGTCGTTCCCTATCCAAGGCTCGTTTTTTCCCGGCCGTCCTTGTTTTGTCACCGGACCCTTCCTTGTTTTGGAGACAGTGCCTGGTATTGGCAGAAACATGCCAGAAACACAGTGAATACCAAACAATCATTTCGCGCAGTGTGCATTTCAATGCCCTGTATTTGTCTTCTTTTTTTTTATTGCTGTTGTTAATCTGATTTTCCTAGCAAGTGCATAATTACGCGATGTTGTGTTTGAGTGTGTGTGATCTGAAAGCATTGTGAATTCTGTTTTGTGCATAAGTGCCTGTTTGTTTTTGTCTTCCACCCATGCCAAGACAGGGGCAGTAACCCCGTCAAGCTACTAGTACAGTAGCTTTTTGTTCCTGCCCTAGTATTTTTTGTACAAAATACTGAATACTGAATAAAGGATTTGGATTTGGAATGCAAGCCACTTGCGCAAGTGTGTGCCGCGCATAAGTCTCACTTGTTGACTGGGGGCGAACGAACGGCTGACCGCGACAATGCATCGGACACTCCTGTCTATCTTTATCGGCGCTGCTCTAGTCACTCGCCAAATGAACTGGGCGTTGGGTTAGCGCCACATTAGAGCACTTGCTGCTGAAAACTAAGTCTTTTCATGCACGTCGCAGTGCGTAGCTCACACTTGTCTAAAACGGTGCAGTGGTGCTGGGCAGAGCAAGTAAAGTTAAATTGTAAAGAAGGTATTTAGTTTCGCTAAAAACACAGTCGAACTTGTATTATTGAACAGTTATAACAATATTGAAATGTGAAGATACCATGGTAATAACCAAAACTCTTTTATAACCACTGGTTATACAAAAAAAATAATGAACTTCAAGTCAATTAATTACAGCAACTTAGCTCGCAATGTTGATTTCGTTGCAGGAACAAGCCCATATCTGTCGGCTTTTACTGGTTCGTGATGTAATTAGTTCACATCTGGGTGGAGGGTGCCTAATTTCTAAATACTGGAGTGCTGGACTTTTAGGAAGAATGACATCACAAGGGGCTCTATCGCTTGTGAGGAGTTTTACTCACGAAATTTGTCTAACTGTCCTAACAGTCCAATCCGCTGTAACCCATTTCAGACAAACTCTTCACCACTAGCTCCGTTCACTTCCAACCCGCCCTTTCGAAGGGACAAGGTGTTTTCGCAAGGCACGTTTCATCGGCCAGCCAACCCGACTGAAAAATGTACCAAAGTAGGAATGCAAGTGTAGCAGCGCTCACTGCGCCACTTGTTGGGCAAAAAGCACAAGGTTTTAAAATCTAATTCCCTTCGCGGACAACGTGCCCTGCAGGCGTCGCTACGTTCCGAACTTCTAACAGTTTCTTCGCGTTCTGTATAACCACGCTGGCTACGTTGCAAACACCGCGGCGGTAGCCGCTGCGCCTGTCGATTCCAGGCGTTGTGCCCAGGTTGAAAGGAATTCATTTGTTCGCACAGCAAGCTTTGTTCAACTTTTGTCCCAGGTGGTTCCCGATATCTTTCATTCTTTTTTTTTTTCTTTTTTTATTGAAGTAGGGGGTCGCATATTGCACCAACAGTAGCGGGAACGCAGGCTATCGCGCTTCAGGATGCTGCGCGATTTTCTGAACGTTTGGCTCCCGCGTGTCAGGTTAGTTCGGTTGGCACAATACGGGTCGCGAGCCACACACGAACAGCGGCTAGAGAGATTAACTTCGTTTTGACATTTTTCTTTCACAAAAACGTGGTATAGTTCAAATTCACATGCCATAGAGTTTTCTCGGTATCAACGCTATATGGGCGCTCCACCCCACTGCCAAACGTACTAACGGCACTTTGACCTTTTGCTTTGACAAAAGGATAGTATGGTTCAAATTCAGGTGCTGAAAAGTTTTCTGGATACAAACAAATATCAGTGTCTCGAGGCGGGAAGCCTGGCGATGGCGTGTACTTATACCGAGTGTATCAACGAACGCTTTCAAAAATTGCTAAAGATATTGAGTTCGAAGTAGAATTACTCTCTAGCACGGGGGTTGTTATTTAGTGCAAAAGCTCTTCTACTTGCGTAACGATTTACGTATCGTTAACTAAATATATTTAGGTTAACGCATTTGCGTGGTTAGTGCCGAAAGGGAAATCGAACCCACATACAACACGATGCTTGCTATGTCAGTTCATTGAACGAAGAAAACCTCATTTTCTAAAGCCCGCTAGCGCAAGGATATCCGGCGGTTTTTCTTTTCTTTTTTCTTTTTCTCTTCTGAAGAAAACAAGAAATGAAACTAAACGCATGAAACGCGCAGGAAGCTCGGAGGGAACGGCATATCCGCTACTGATGTGTTAGGGTTGCTGGCACCAAATCCGAACTGCGTGCTTTACTGTGCAGTACCGTGCGATTTACTTCGCTCCGTCAGCCTCAGACATAACAACCACACATAATGATTACCTTCTTCCTTGCACCAAGGTGCGAAACAAAAAAGTGTTTGTGGCGCAATGGCGCATTCACGTCTGATTGGGTTGCGTAGTCACCGCAACGCTTCATCAGTGGACAGGCTGTTTACACGGATCTTCATGCGTCTCTAATGCGTTCAATATGGTTTTGTGCAAAAAAAAAAAAAAGTATTAAAAGGCTTCGGATTTAGCCGCGCTGCAGGCATTTAGGAAATGAGTTTTTCTCATTTCAAAACCGATATGGCATCGTCTGTCCACGGCTTTGAAGTTTACTTTCGGACTAACCACCAAACTGCGATAGTTATAAAGTGAATTACTATGCTTTAGTCAATTATATACCTAACAAGACGAGTTCTTGCAGTAAATTATGTCCGCTACGGGTGCGAGTTTGTTCCTTAAGTTTTGTTTAGTCCAAACTTCCTATTTATAAAAATTTTGCAGCGTTAACTCGCTGAAACACACAGGATATCCAAACATTTGTCTTTTGACGTCTTGTCCAATCTTTATCTTGTTCATGATGATTTTTGAAACTCTCGGCGTAGTTTGTCATGGAATAGCCACTATGGTTTTGTTTCGCCCTCGTCAAGGGGATTTTTTGTTAATCTTACAGCAAGTCGCAAACCTGAATAAGTGGTGCGTTTTTGTTTTTCCCGTTACATTAATACTAACATTGCGGAAATTAACCCTCTCAACTGCAGGAGCCAGTGTAACGCATTCGAAAGACACTCAGAAGGGCACGAGAACACGGGACAGGCGATATATTTCCCTCTTCTCTTTCGTGTCTGCCTTCCGATCATGCAATGCAGCATTTGCGAAATTCTGAAATTCAGCTGCTCTTCGCAGCGAGAGCGCGTCATTATGGCGGGCAAACCTGTTTGGGTGCAGAAATCACATGCAGTGCCGGAGGCCTCGATTGTCACAATAATGCCGCTCCCCTTCCCTGCACGCTTCTGTGGTGTTTTGCTGCCGGGGTTTAGAACGGCTCTGTCAAAATATTAATTCATTAATTTTGCATCAGATTGTTTATCGGGTGTTTATTCTAGGATTAGCGATCAATTACCTTTCCTTTCACTATTTTTAGAGAAGATACTAATGAATGTTCCCGTGCGCGTCCAGAAGGTTCGTGAAGACAATAGCATCGTCAAAATGTCTACGTTTAATTGGGTTATATTTAAATCGTGAGATGGGATGGTCTTCTGCTTACGATATATTTAATAAAGCAATTGCAAATTTTACTATGCGGCACTTCCAGTACAAACTATGAAGGAGCAATTGAAAGAAGGCCAAGAAATATTGGACGACGAGGGCTCTCTTCAAATGAATTGAACAAAATAATAGGTTTTTCGCTTGTTTGTTCTTTGGAAACGGGAAAAGATGTTCTGACATCTGAAAAATAAACCAGGGAACGAGATTGGATTATTTCACTAAGTTTAAGAAATTTCGAAATAAACGCAGGTTTTATAAAGATGAAGCTCTTGTTAATTAATGATTTTTCGCCTGCCTTACACTATCCATAATTGCTTTGGCGACGTATCATTGCAGTCATGGGGATCAAAAAAATAAAACGAAGGTTTTTCTCTTTGCACTGCGATTTTATGGTGTTAATTATGGCGAGGTATCATTTCCTAGTAAATTTAGGAGTGACTTTATAGCTACAGGAGCGCTCCATGCCTCTTTTTACCACTCACATGGCTAACGGCTCAGTGTTCTTTGTAGCCCGCTGCAATATATGAAGTCATTTCGATGATTGATCCTCTAATGAACACGTACTCGCCTGGTGATAATGAAGTTGCTGTTTTTTTCTATCAAAATGCTTTTAATAATATCGCAGGCCCCCGTAGTGCATATATCTGTAATAGAATGCTGCTTGACAAGTTCCAGGGGTTACGGTGTTGTTCAATGAAGGCAGGAAAATAACGACCGACCCAGAAAAGTATCATCCAGTTTGTGTATTTCTATTGTTTTCGAATATAGCTGAGCGTGTACTTTTTAAGCGGCTAAATAGTTTCTTACAAGGTAAAAATTTAATTTTTAACTAACAGTATTATTTTCACGCTGGTAAACCAACTCAAACTCCACTCTTAAATTTTAGAACTGTGTAATAAAAATATTAAAAATGATATTTTTTTATTTGGAAGATTCCTGCTGTTCTGCCAAGCCTTGGCTTTCTTGAAACGTTCAATATTACTGAAAAATTTGATTTAACGAGATTTGTAAAGTTCTAAATACGCTGTCTGAGAGTTATTTACTGCAGAAAGACAGTATGCGCAAGTAGAATACGTGACATTTAATTTAGGTTTATTGCATTTTGATGTCTTTCAAGGTTCAGTTATGGGATCTCATTTATTTATCCTCTAAATTACTGGCATTGTCAGAATTCTATTATTTATTAATATTGGGTTGTATGCCGATGTTACAAATTTATCTTTGGGCCCTATATTCAAGTTCCTGGGCAGCAAGTATCTGGCTCGACTGATCAATTATTTTATCGTCTGTAAACAATCTCGAGTTTAATGATAAACAGACGGAGTTCAGGCTTTGCCACCTAAAAAGCAACCCAATAGACCATGACATGAAATTATGGTTTAATAACTTGGAAACTCAACAAGGGAATATTTGTCAGACTTTTGTTCGCGATTCCGCAGTAGTCTAGGAAGGACAGTTTATGTGAAAAGCATTAAAATTAAAATTGGTAAATCTTATCGTAATCTTTCGTACGATCATATTGTCCCACAACTGATGAAAAGAATTTATATATTGCTCTTATTTATTCACAGCTTGCACACTGTAATCTCGTGTGGACACTAGCAATAAACTATTCCCACGTACTGTTTTCGCATTGGAAAAGATCCTACATGCATCGTGTGCTGTAAACTGTAGAAGAGCTCAGCTAGTGAAACAAATATTTTCTAAACTTTACATTTTTTCAATATTTTTTAATGTTACAACTCGAGTACAGCAGTTCGTATTTTTTATAACTAAGGAGGACTTCTTTTCTTTTCGTGATATTTGTCTTTCTAAGAATAGCAAATATGATTTCTGCGTGGATCACCTATGCACTACAAGCTTCAGAACTAACTAGGGAATTCAAGACATGGGTAACCAAATTTCTGTCCTGTGTAATAAATAGCTCTGAATGTCTTGTAGAAATTGATGAAGGAGCTACCAGTGAGGCTCTTTTGTTTTTTTCCTCCTTCATAACTTTTATCAATGACAGATGTTATCAATGCACCACAAACAATTTTCATTCTTGTGTTACTGTTTGTATTTCAATAGCGTTAGGTCATCGCACCTTCTTCATTTTCGTACTCAAATGTGTGTAATTGCGTTCCGCTGAAAAAAAGTTATGTAGCAGCTTTACCGCTTAGATGGTGGGTTGTTAGTGCTATTGTTACTGCATAGATTTTTACAATTATCCTTATCACTTTCCTGCGCGTTAATTTGATTTTCACTTAATGCGCGTGTTTTTATGAAAAGCGTTTTGTTGAGAATGTGTTTGCATTTTCTGCACCAGTGTCACTCTATTTAACCCTGTGTGCAGCCCTCGTCAGAGTGGGTGGGGGCCATGTTTTGTCTGCCTCTTTTAAGCTCAGCTCAGGTTAATAGCATTGAACAAATAAAGTACTGCTGCTACTATTACTGTGAATGTCTACGCTTTATTCTTGTTCTCTGAAGCCTCACTATGCTTACTCTATAAGCTTACAGACAGCGTGGCTGACTCGGCTGATAGAGCACGAGTCTAACGCCGGTACAGTGATAGTCGCCGACGCCTCGATAAAGACGTTTCTGCGGAGGATAAAAGAGGACCTCCTAAATTGCGATAGTTTGTTCACTCTTGCAAAATGAACGATGCTAGAGCACCTGAATCCGAGCAGGTTCAGTTTCATGCGATCGTCTTCATATCACTACTCCGCTATGAAGAATATTACACGCACGTGACCATAAATGTCTTCATTCTGTATGCAGGATCATCGGCGACCGTTCTTTACCCAGAGGCCACTGCAAAGAGCGACACACGATGGCAGCGGCGGCTTTCGGCGTCTCCTTCCTGCTGCTGGCCGGCACAGGTGAGCGCGAGATAGAAATATAATTTCTCGATACGTTTCTGCATAAAGAAGAAATTATTGCGGTCGGTTGTTTCGTGAGAAAATGCGCAGAATGAATAAATGCGCATCTAAATAAATGATTTGCGTCAAATGAAACCTTACCCAAATGAGCACACTTCGTCCGCGCCTACGGTTCTCACTAGCGGTTTATCCTTACTTAATCTATTTATACGCTTTAGAAAAGTTCCACTTATAAGTGGAACTTCATATAAAGTTCTAGTTATAACTGAAACTTATGTAGAACTAGAGTAATAGTGACATATACAGGAGTAAAGTTAATCAACGAAAGCTGTCCGCCTCCGAGAAGCCGCCTCTCAGTGTGGCCAAAACAATTCTGCTCATAAAGTTGGAATTTAAATTCTGGTTGCTCAAACTACTGTGCAAAACAAGGAGCACTTAAACACGGGCTTATGAGCTAATATATCGTTTGAACTCAACTTACAATTAAATTAAATGAATAAGCAGCGACATTTGAGCGTACACCCTTGAAGCTTTGGTTTAGGTTTATTCTTCAGAGCGCGTTTCTTATACATTACGTTACCAGTACCTTATGGGCACTAACATGCAAGCTGAACATTTAGTCTTGGAACTATCGAGGGAAAAAACTCCTTGCCTTTCGTAATTTAACCAAAACGCTCATCTTAGAAGCGTAATATGAGTGGAAAAGCCATTTTCCGGGACGCCTTGACCTGCATTCCCAAGAGAGAGACATGACACCACGTGTACTGAGCAATGTTCCAGATTTTTAGCGGGGTAACGGGGAATCACCGGCCAAGTTACACAGAGATAAACCTACGTCACAGTGTCGAATTGGTGCGAAGCATCACTTTGGTGTTTCCATTACGAGCCCCAGCATCGTGGATAGCGAGCGCTAAACTTTTACATCGAAGAAAATGTCAGTATGTGCAGATTCCGTGGTCTTTCTTACGCTGACGTTTCTAAGCGTTGTCCATAATTTCTCCGTTATCACGGTACACACAGAAGCGCTGTGGGCGTTTTATTTCATGTCACATGGTATGTTTTTCAGCTATTGTAAATGTTAATGCGTTAACATGAAAGGCCCTGTTCTCCTCAAAATCCGGCGTTGACATTGTCGGAAACTCACGGGCGTTAAGGCGGCAGGGCAATGGCTCCCGTCCGCGGATATGCTATTGCCGATCCTCGCTCGCGTACATACACCGCACTCGGTTAATCCCTAATCGCCTTATTTGGACCACTCTTGTCTAACACCTACTCATTAGCACAAAGTCTTAAGGTATCCCATTATGCGAAATACCTCCCGGCATGGCTCTGAAGCCCCGCTTTAACCAAGTCTTGCGAACGTGTCTGCGTGGCCTATAGGGCAATGTGTTTGAATTGGAATCCAAGGTTTCCGGGTGCGACTCCCGTCGGGTTCTCCATAACAGTTCCCGCCACATCGCCCATGACATGTGGTTTCGTGACGTCACGCAACTCGCCGGCCAATCAGTGCTCTGCCATGCCACCTGTCAACTACCACCTGCCAGAAGGCATGCTCGCGATTATTCTTCGAGAGCTCTGACGGCGAGTTCCTGCAGGACATGAGCCTTAACGCTGTCGGGATGAAACCGAACTCCAGTTTCCGGCGAAAACTGATTTTCGGCACTTCCCAAGGTGAGTTTAAGGATGTAAAATGCCCCGGTTCAACTATTATATTCCTTTGAGTACGCAAAGCTTCAGGGCGAATTTGGCGTCAGTCCGACCGTTTTATTTAGTTTTTTTTTTTTTTTTTTGCCTGTATCTAGCCTTTGATGTCACGTAGACCAAGAGATAAACTAGCATCGCGGTGTTATACCACAAGTGCACGTAATGTATAAGCTGCACAAAAAGCCGTACCTCTATCGCTACCATATACATGTTGCGTGAGTAATGTCATTTCCCCGTTCATACTTGAAAGAGCGATGTTCTCAGACGGTATGACGCTGTTCCGGCTAGTGAACTCAACCTAAATGAGGCAAGCGCTGTGTGCTTACCGCTACCTACCGCCTGAAATATTTAACGCACCACGTTTCAGCTGCTTACCTGTTGTTTACAACTTCGTAGCAAATGGCTATCTGCCATCAGTCCATGATGGCAGGTTGAACATGAACGTTTACACGTTTATGTGTTGCATGCACAAACCGCATCATCACATATTAGAACATTGAAGGCCCCTAGTGGGGCTTTACGTAAAGGGAAGTGGTTGGCTATGAGGCGGGAATAGTACGTGCACAAGAAACTCTGGTAAGTGACCAGACCAAAGAAGTAATAAATAAAAAACACGCAGACAGCTACAGCATAAATAAAAAGAGCGCTGTCATGAAGTAAAAGCGGTAACAACAATTTATACAGCAAAGTAAAACATTAGGTGTTTTTTACACCTTACGGAATCACGCTCAGTGACAACACATTCGGTAAGAAGATTCCATTGTACTATTGTAACCAGAAAAAAAATAGACTTCTTGAATGCATAAGGGACTTATGTAATAACTGAATACTCATGGAGCTAAACACACGAGGTGACGTGTACACCGGTGGGACTGAAACTGGTTTTGCGCAACTTTGGAAACCTGTAGAATAATTTGCGGCATACACATAAGCGAGAAAGTTGGCGTCTAAGGATTAGTGGGTTCATACTGAGAGATTCTAATGATGTGGTTAAATTCAGAGTCTAACGTTACAGAACTGGATAGATTCAATGTCATTAACTACGTTTTATGAGGACATCTAATTGCTGATACGTACTTTAGTTTATTGCAAATCAACGCATTCATGTTAACGGACGGTTGACAGAGGCAAGAGACCGCTTAATCAAGTCTAATGTTCTTGAAGTGTGAGCTAAGTAATATGCTTATTGCATGTTAATTTGCTGCTGATATGACACTTCATATTTGCATGATTCGTCCTTTCATTTGTTAGTTGTCCTCAGTGGATAAGGTTTGGTTTGGTTTGGTTTATGGGGTTTAACGTCCCAAAGTAGCTCAGGCTATGAGAGACGGCGTAATGCAGGACTCCAGAAATTTCGGCCACCTGGGACGTGCACTGACATCGCACAGCGCACGAGCGCCTTGCTTTTCGCCTCCATCGAAAAGCGGCCGCCGCAGCCGGGATTCGATCCCGCATCCTTGGGCACAGTAGTCGAGCGCCCTAACCACTTCACCAGCGGCGGCGCTCAGTGAATAAGGATTGGTTATATTAGAATGCTTAAGTGAGATTTGCGTTAAATTTCCGCTTTCGTGATTTCTTTTACAGTCTTCTAGGCTCAGGGCGTTGCCTGGACGTTGGCGCAATACCCGTTACAATTTAGACGTCGCACCATATGGCAGTAGAATATTTTTGCGGGCGAGTTGGTTCATTGACCTTTTTTGCGCAGTCTACATTTTTGTTACCATATGGCCATTTCTTTAACCTGCACCAGCTACACCAGTGTAGCAAAACACCAATGCTTCCAATGGTGTTTTGCTGCACTATAAAGTGTAGCTGGTATAGGTTTAAAAAATAGCCCTTATATATACAACTACTTCGTAGACTCTGCATTTATATTGCATGTCAAAAAATGACGATCCACAAGGGTAGCAGTGGTCGAAAGTCACTAACAATGTCGCTCCTCAACCCAAAATTTTATGTTTATCAAAAGCCCCATTGCATCTATGTGATTCTGGGTCTTTTCCTGCAATTACTACTTTGTAATTGGCCATGCCATTTCGTTTTCATGGCTGCGTGAAACAGAAACGGATAGGGTGTGACGTATGATTAATTCATTGATTGTAATTAGAAGTTCATGGTATGACGGTCAACAAAAATTCGAGAGAAATTCAACTTTAAGGATATGACGTTAATTAATGTGTCCCGGGTTCTCTGTACAATCACTTCGCAAACACGTACTCTCTGTTTTTTTTTTTTATTTTTATTGTTTTTTTTTTCCACAGAAAGCGCATGGTCTCCGTTTAAACGAAGCCAAGCGAATGTGCTTCGAATGCCTAATTGTTGCGCGCCTGAGTCGCGACATTATGGTTGCTGGTTCGAACCCCACCTTATTATTATTAGTGTACTAAGTGCGTTTCGCATTCTTGCATTGTCATAATGACGTTCAAGTTACGTGTATGCTCTGACGATACAATCATATTTTGTCCTATGTTTTAATAAACCTCAATTTTCTGTGACGTAACGACCCATTTTGTAAAAGGGGGATCTCTCGCCACAAGAACGCCGACAACTACTACGCTTGGTTTTTTTCCTGAACATGATCCTAGTAGCTGTCACGTTAAAAGAATATTTTCGGGCTCAAGGTTCGGTGCATCTCGTTCGACGATTGCCGTAAACACTACTCCCGCAGCTCCAAGTATTTCCTAATGGTTAAGATGCGAAACAGTGCATTTGGTGGCTGGGGAGTGCATTGCGGTGTCTTGAATTTAAAAACTAACGGCAAACCTTGCTCTTTACTAAGCACTTAGGATTAGTATTATTTTAAAAGCCAAATTGAATGAGATGGTCTAGTTTTAATACAGCAACTAATACGAATCGGATGTTTTTACTGGGGCCAAGTAAGAGACATGGCCTCGAAGAATTGGAAATTAAACATTAATTAACCACAATTTTTGTAAGCCTGTCTGAGCTCTGCCGTATTGCCCAAGCTTGAGGGTCATATATGAGCAATATCTTCATATGCAGGCCCTGATATTGAAGCAGCCGTAGTAGTAAACTGCGTGCAGCCTTATTCGAAATTAGTGACATGTATTCTAAACATTGAAAACTTATTCCGTTCCATCCTGCTTTAGTGCCCGATTTCGGAGGTCATATAATCGGATAGGAGACTGTTCCATTCGCTGTTCTAAAGGTTAATATATTCACACACACACACACACCCTTTGCATGTTGTTTCCTTTTCTTTTTTCAGGCAGCGCATTGGAGCTCCAAGTATCAACACGTGACATAATGCTGCCAATCGGAAGTGAAGGAGGCTTCTTCATATACCTCGAGTTAGTACCGCTTTCCATTTATTGGGATTACCTTTTTCGTGCCTGCTTGCTTTGTTTATTCTGTTCGGGTATGGCTTCTTCAAAAAAGGAATTGTGTAAGCCACATAGGCTAGGCTTGTCCTGAAGTAAATGCTTGGCTTATCAATACAAGGACGCGTGACATGACGAGACTCGGACATTGAACGCCTGCAACGGGCGCCATCTCCCATAAATTTGGAGTCAAAATTTTGTCTGCGCATCGCTCCATTCCGACATACTCGCACGGTTTGCTCAGGTTGCTCGTTATAGTCAGTGAAAAACAGAACTTCGGTGCCTACAAACAGCTGTGTTCTGTTTATGTCCAAGTTTTGGTTTCGTTTGGTTTGTGGGGTTTAACATCCCAAAGCAACACAGGCTATAATGAACGCCGTTGTGAAGCGCTGTGGGCAATTTTTTCGACCTGGAGTTCTTTAACCTGCGCTGACGTCGCACGCTACAGTGGCCAGGGGTGCCGCATAAATTTATACTATCCAAAATGAAATATCACATGTGTGTGACTCATTTTTGTTCGTATACACACAGTTTATTAGATATGCATAGAGCTTTCATTTTGAAGTTTTAATTTTCAGGAAGTAAAATTGTGTGTTTATTTCAAGCTGATGTAAAAATGACACAATTTAATTAAGCGATTAATAATTTAGAAATAAGTACAGAAATCACGAGTTGCATTTGGGTAATTCCGATTTTCTTGAATCATTCTTTGTCTGTAGGGTGCGCGTCGAGGCACCCTAAAGCAGTGTAAACGTAGGCTCCCTACAGCAATGATAACCCTTAGATTTTTTTTATTCTCCCTTTGCTATGTGGGTTCTATATGGCACTTATTTTCTTACTTGTTCTTTTTAATCTCAATCTAGCACATAGGTATTAGCATAAAGTCGTAATTTACCACATCATGTGAAAGACTACCGGTCTTAGATATTAATATCCGCATTAGCCGTAGACATATGCCTGCTTGGCTTAGGGGTAGCGTGTCTAGGTTTTGAGCGGTTTCGATTCCCACTTCACCCTGTGTAAATTTTCTTTTTTACCTTTTGACCAATCCAAATTTTCTACCTGCGGCAACGCCGGCTCCGTTGTGTTTCCCTGTTTAGCGCGATAGCCTTAAAGCTGTCGCGTTAAAGAGTTTCTGGCTGTGGATTATACCGACAAAGCAGAAAAAAAAAATCTACTAAATCATAAGTTCTCGAAAGGAGCCAAAATTTTCAGTGTCGGCTCTGCAACTTACAGAGGGTGCGGCAACATACAAGGCGTTTCTAACTACCGAGGAAGATTGCTGCTGTAGTCTTCTCAAAATCAGCGCACAGATAAAGGAGAACGCTATCTGTGGCTTACGCGCATATCTTTCAGATCAGGAGTCCGCTAATGGCGGGCGTTTCGTCGTGTGCGTATTTTAAAAACGGCCGCGCACTGCACGTGGTCGCACTCTGGTCAAGTTCTGGAGGCGGCTACGAAACTTTTGGCGCATGTCCTTTCAATATGAAACGGAACAATCACGTTGTAGGAGGTGAGTTTCTGCGTGACTTCTCGAGTGAAGTTAAAGATCACTTTTGAGATATTATGTGAAAGGGGAAAAACTGCTTATAAAACAGCAAAAGCCTTTGTTCTCTTTCATATAAGAACCTGTACCTTGGGCGAGGATCCTTGACCTGGCTCATCGTTTCCCTCCTTTCTATAGCTTTCTTTCTTACATTCACGATTTCTGCGGGAATCTTGGTAGTTTCAGTATACGCGCTCTAAGGTCAAAGAGCAGTTCAAAAGTCACGTGCACTCAAAAAGTGCGGAGAAGAGCTTGTGGGAAGGCTCGGCGGCAGCAACTTGACACCGCCAATAACCTTTATATATTGCCATGGTAAGGACCTGCGCATGCTTGCCGTCTTAAAAACAGAACCTTAGAACGCGCGGCCGCTATTGCACGTTGACGTATCGCGACGTTGACGTATCGCGAGCAAAGATGCCCAGAGAGTCGCCGCCTTCGCAGCAGCGTTCCCAACGCAAGCGTGTGGGCGCATGCCTCCGTGCTGGAAGGTCCCCACCTGGTCGCCCTACCCGGACCGCCATGGCTGCCCGTGAAAGGACTCGAGCACACCTGGGTCAACGTGTCTGCCATCGGAGCTGGTCACGCTACCGTCACGCTCAATACGTCGCTGCCCTTCATCAGGTACGGCGCCATGCTTTTAATTATAGTGAACTAGTACAATAGCACATCTAGTTTCTGAGCCCTCTGTGCCTGTGCCTTGATCTAGGAAGCATGTGCCGCATTTTGCACGGTATGCTTATTGGTAGCACTTTTGGTATAACATGGTGTGTACAAATTAGTATATTCGCGTAACTCAACAGGGTCATCATACCCTTGGAGACAGACGCCATAGAATATCTCTGCCGCGCTCACAAACAATCTAAGCTCGAACGAGTAACGGACTTCTCTTCCTTCGAATGAAAAACAGTCAGCGACTTCGCTTTTGATGCGATAACATTAGGAGTGTGATGAAAGCGTAACATTGTCTGGTGTCGGCGTCTCTGTGAACTTTGAAGGCTCCACCTGACAGCCATGATAGCTGGCGGGTGCAGGGAGGAACATTTTTTTCTCCACTTGTAGGGGAGGGGAAGGAGAGGCTGCACTGGGGTTAGCTGAGCCAAACCGAATCACAGAATAGAATAGGAAATGGAATATAATCAGAACTAGAATAGACTGGTAAGCGAAAGGCAATGTAATCTGATTTGGAATACACTGGCGGGGTGAAGCAAAATGATATCGCATTTCCTCCGCATCATTCCGAATCACGGTGAACTACTCTTACACCGTGTTCCGAATGATCGCCTCTAATTTTCACTTGCTTGCACTGAAGTGGCCACTCACTGAATGCCCCTCTCAGAGCCAGCCAAAAGCAGAAAAAGCAGGTGTCAGCTTGCTACGAAGCGGTCCTCTAAACTTCTCTTCTGGTCATGAAACTTGCACTATGAGAGAGACTCAAATTTCCCCTGAAGGACCTTGCCGTACACCGATATTGCTGAGAGGGGCATAAGCACGTAGTAGGCGCGTCCGTTTGTAATCCCTTTCCCGCCACAAAGCCATCAGCAGTGTCCGGCATCTCCGTGGCATATCAAGCACTGGGGTCACTCACCATGACAGCGACGCCGGTGCCTCAGACATCATATAATCTCCTGTCGTAGTTTCTGGTAAAGGTGTTTTATTATTTGCTTAGGCACTAAAATACGAGATCCTTCTCAGATAACACAACTCATTTCACGTTCGCTGCTCAAGTGCCTTACCGTCATCTCTCATAAATCATTATCCACCGTCACGGTTCCCTGTGCTTGGAAGCTCGCAAAAGTAATCCCTTTGCATAAATCCAGTTAGTCTGCATTACTGTCCAACTGCATATTTATATCTTTTTACTCTTCGTGAAAGTTGCTTGAACGCGTAATTGCGTCACGAAATCCCTTTGAACATACTACTATATACTATGCAATTTCCGTCGAGCACCACTACATAAATAATCTGATTCACTTGCGACGTAAGTCAGCCATTATGAGTAAATTCAGGTGGATACGTTCGCGGCATTTTTGTTGATATACCTGAAGCTTTCAATACCGTTTCAAGTCTGAAGCTCCTGCATAAGCTGAACTCTGTTCTGGGTAAACCTTCGCTCGTTCATTAAATATATGAAGAGCGTTCCCTTTTTGCATACTTTGATTGGACTATGTTATTGTTTGGTTTGTTTTATAGACTCGCTTCTGCTCTTGTTATACGTTAATGGCATGCTGCTCTGTGTATCTTATGAAATCCCCATTTACGTCGGTCATTGCGTATTGTATCAATATTTTAACACACCGCTGGGTCGTGAATAGCTTGACGATTAATTTGCTAAATTTTGTAGGTGTTGCAAGGAATGGCAAATTATTCATATTTTTCGTCTCCTTTTCTGGGAGAACATTTTATTGCCTTCGTACGCACTCATTTCGTTGACAGGATTTACAAAAAATTTAAAAACTATCAGAGTACAATCATACCAGCATTAAAGTTTTCTCACGATATATGTCATAGTCAAAGCATATCAGACAACATTCGGGATACTTGCTTCGCGCGTGACGTAATGTCCTAAAGGAAACCGAACCCATAGTGTAAAACATCTACCGCATCCTTGATTATGGCTATGCCAGCTAGAACCTTCAAGAGAAATGTCATATTAAAAAGTTTAAATCAGCTCAGAATGAGTCAATACCATTCATCGTCTACTACAACGGTAGAGGTTCTTGTCCTCCTTTCTATTGTACCGTGCCTACGCTCTGAGTGTTACACCACACGATCTCGCCGCTGCATAGATTATCAAAATATATACTACGCACAACGACTCATTCTCCCTTTCAATACCTAAATAGTTACTTGAACGTCAGTAAAGCCTGCTTTGCAAATTCCCGTGGTCTTAATCTTACGCCTTCTTTTTGTTGCACTTCATCACTGAGGTCTGTAATTTTCTACTGGCAACCATTCGTTCATTACTATATAGTGCACAATGTTCTAGGACTCGTTGCCTTTTGCTTATATTCTGATTTCTGTGCCCTTATTCTCTCTAAAATTCGAAGCTATTTTTTTTTCCCTTGCCTCATTTATGCAATGGCTTCATGGAGGCTGCCATATGCCTAAATTAAAAAAATAAAGCTTCAATTTTGTATGCACGTTATTACTACATGTCACAGGGCCACATTTTTTTAACGGTTAGTTTAGGATTATAGCTTAAAACTTGCCTCGTACATTGAACCGCTACCTTCTAATATTGTTTTAGTTCACGCATATTAAAACAACTTGCTTTTCAACTTCCGGCTACTCGCTCTCCGTATCATGATTTTATAGACAGCGATCTTATTACCTATCTGCATGGCGGCACGTAACACTGATATACTGAGGCTTTTTTAGTTCACGAAATTAAGTTCTTCGTGTAATTTTCTTTTCCCCACAGAACAACGGTTTTTTTTTTTTTTTTTTCGTGAAGTAGTCAAAATGGTCTGGCATCATATATCTTCAAGTCAATAAGCACTAAAACACATGTTCGTGTCATCATAATTCACAGATTACAAATTTTCATTGTAATAGTTACCGAACGTCGTGTGCTTCCCAGCGTTTCCTTTCTAAATCATTGTCTGCCTACTGGCTGAACCTTACCACACCCCATCACAGGCAATACTTCTTATTCTTCTATATGCTTCATGAAGTTTATTTATTCACACAACGTTAACCCAGAAAAGATGGGTGTCATGTTAACTAAAAGCATGTTATTTAAAATATAATATTTACGTTCACAGCTATTACAGTTAGCTGTTTGGTTATAAAAGGATATTTCTAGATGAGCGGTAATAACAGCCTCACGTCTTTTCTTATTTCGGCAAAGTATCTCTACTCGCCACTGCGACGCAATGGTTTCTGGCTTTCTCGGCGCACAGAAAAACATCGTACGGCCGCTGAGCGCTTTCAGCCACCAACTAGGCGCTACAAGCCCACTAGGCTTGTCGCGTGCCCGTCTCTATCAATACTGGTTCTACTGAACTCGGTGTGTGAGTTGACGGTGTATGCAATCTCATTCACATTTCTGTCACCGCCCACTGAGGGTGACATTCCTCACACTGCGTCGTACGCAGGACATCCGAGGCTTTTGTCCATGTGGAGATCTTCAATGTAGCCTGGTTGGAGACCCTGAGTGACGTCGTCGGCTGGATCTACTTCGTGGCATGGTCCATCTCCTTCTACCCGCAGATCTACCTCAACTGGAAACTCAAGTGGTGAGTGCTTCTAGAAGACTGACACCCCATAGCATATTCGACGTGGTTGTGGCCGCCTACTGGGGTACCGTGTACTCGGGAAACCATTATAACTCTAGGAACTCTGTTAAACCGCTGTTTATCTAGAGCGAAGCCGTTTCTCGCATTTCTTTTAGTAGCAGCTGTCAGCTATAAGGCCTTCGTTTAAAGCCGAAAAGAATGTCATCTAAACCATCCACGGGTATAGTGCACCAGAATTATTAAATTGCTCTCACGTGCAGCACACGTTAGGAAAAATTAATGGAACAGTTACGAGCACTGTGGTTAAGAGTGTGCGAGAGCTCTTAAGCATTGGGTAGTTGTGAGACAAGAAATGGAGAACCTTTCAGAATCAGGCTATGCCACTACTGGTCCCGCAGCGTTTTGCGCGCTGCCACGTTCGGCGATACAGCCAGTGCTGTCCGCGCTCCTATCGAAATATTTTCGCATTTTCAAGGTATACGTGATGCGGAAGACGCCGAGTGGCGCCTGACAATGGCAGATAATTGAGGATAGGGCTTGGAGCTTGAGGAAGAAGAAATACTGACACACAGAGAGCAAATTATGTTCAATCAATGACGGAGCAAGCAATGAAACAGACGAACAGAACCGAAAATCGTGGCACAACGCCGTCACGCATGCGCAGAGTCCAAGATCGCCTGCCGCCGATTTCTGTGAGCACTCCACTGCCTCAGTGTCTCACTTATTTCTCCAGGAGAGCCCCCTTAAACGTTAGGACACGCAGCGCATGCTGAAACAATTGATGAGATATGGGTGCCTTTTTTCGCAATTGATAGAACCGGAAGTAGACCGAACGAGACTAAAAATAAAATTGACTTTATATCGTGTTGCGCGCACATGCGAGCTGAGGTATAGTGACCACAGGATATTATGATCTTGAATCAGCGCAGTCTTGCAGAAGAAACTGCTGTGATTGTAGCATGGTAGAAGATTATCAACGAGTTAGCGGTAAGAGGTAAGGTAGACAAATTTAAAATCGCGCTTTGAAACAGATATTCCTCTTCAACCAAAGAGGACCACCTCAGCTTTTAGCCAGTTATAATTTTACATATATCGTTGCGGAGCGCACAGCAGAAGTATGGAGCGAGCTAGCTGGACAAAATACCGGTAAGTTCTGTCAGGTGACGAAAGATCTAAGAAACGCCATAGCGTGGAAGCCTTCAAACACGCAGGTTGAATAAAACTGGCGGAGTTCTTCAGTTTAGAGCTCAGTGTGATGTTTCCTGCTGGGGCACTATTTATACGTGTGGATCGCTGTAGATGCCAAATCTCTTGAAGCTAAGAAGAACTCTGCTACTCACCCCTCCAAAGGCCCAGGCTTCCACTAATATTTCGAGAGCCCCATTAGATGGCTTAAAACACCCCTCCCTCCTGTAAGGCTGTCTGTAAGTAGGTTTCCACTAATAAGGTTTAAAATTCGTGCCCTTGTTTATTCGTTTTTATATTGGCCTCAATGAACTGAGGCGATATCATTATGCCTTGCGTTGTGCATATAATTTATAGTCAAACCCTTCATTTGCCGTATGCTTTTACGGTAAAGATAGGGATAAGGAAGATAGTGAGAGACCGGAAAGCGTGGCGTGATATGGTCCATATAGGGTCACGAAGAGTCGGACACGACTGAACGACTGAACTGACTGACTTTACGGTCAAAAGCAAGAATGCAGGGTTGTTCAGCGCTGAGACAAGAATTGCGTATGAAAAAAAAAAATGGTTCCCGATTTACATGGCTAATTAAGCTAATATTGAGGCCAGCGAGCTGGGTCGAACCGCCGTTTTATAAAAACAGCGGCTCTCTAAGCAGAAGGGCGAATGCAGGGCAATCCCGGCCTCTACTTATTGTGTTCATTTTTGGCGCCTGGATAAGTTCATGTTGCGCTGGTCACATCTTCCAGGTGTTTCACAGTTGTTGGAAAACAAAGTATTTTCCAAGCACGAGTCAGAGACGGATAAGCGGATGAATATTATTTGTCACAAGAAATGGAACTCAAATTAAAATCGTCGTTACGTGCCCACCATCACGTTTGTCGGTGTATACGTCGTGGTGTACGTTCATATGACAGTGTGCGCATGCGCTCACGTGCAAACATTTCCCTATGCACTGCGCAGCGTCGAGGGGCTGAGCTTCGACTTCGTGGGACTCAACCTTACCGGGTTCCTGGCCTACTCGTTTTTCAACCTGGGCATGTACTTCAGCCCCGTCGTACAAGTAAGCACTTCCTATATACTGGACGGCCTTCGCGAGATCCGGCACGATGGGTGTCGAGATGTCTATCCTAGATGCTAACGAAATACCGACTGAGGTTTCATTTAGATTAGCCAGTAGGCAAAAAATTGGCCGATGATTACGATACTCGGTAATGAAAAATTTTTGCGCAGCTTTCAAGATTTAGGTTCTCCGGTATGCTGATGTAAAGAATTTGAGACAGACATGTATATATACGTGCGGTTAGAGCCTACTTTTTGTTTTCTTAGACGTAACCATCTTGCAACTGAAAATGCTTTCCAAGTTCTTGATTATTATAATAGAGGTACCGCCACCGTGCTTCGTCAACCTGTTATATGTGGAAAGTATGTTATGAGCTTCCTCTTTATATACGATCCCCCATGGGCAAGTTTTCGAAGCAACAAATGCTTAAAATATACTTTAAGTCAGCTCCAAAGTTATTTATGCTTTTTATCGTGATGGTTGATGACGTGTGATCTTTAAAATGACATCTTCGAACGCTAGTAACCTGACAGGCGTACTATGAACGGCGATCCACGACGCCGGGAACGAGTTCAGTAAATACCTTTGGGACGTCACAGCGCTACACGATGTCGGCCTGGCGCGACGTTGACAGTCAGTGGGCTGATCCTCAAATACATCTGCTGATTGCGGCCGAGTTTAATAATGGTGGGTGCGAGGCTGGGAAGAGGCGCTTTCGGGTGCCATGTCCCCCTCTCATCTGACAAAGACAACCTTCACGCCGATGAGCCAACCACTTCTGCTTGTGCTTTGGCTTGTACCTATTTGCATTACAAATGAGCATCTGCATCTTCCTTGGCGAACAGGCGGAGTACCGAGCATTGCATCCGACAGGCGTGATCCCGGTGGAGCTGAACGACATCGTATTCGGCCTACATGCCGCACTGGCCACCTTTATCACAGCCGTGCAGTGCTGCATCTACGAGGTACAATCCCGCCGTCAATCCCTCCGTACTACCATAGCAGCAACGCTCAGTCTTACGCATTTCTCCAGTGTTGATCCTGCAGTACTCTCGGGAAGGTGTTTTTTTTTTCTTTTTTTTTTTTGCGGTTCTGTGTTTATGCTGGCAAACTGCAGTGGTATGATGATAACGCTGTCTTCAGGATGACGGTCATACCTTTTCTCTAGAATATTCGCACACAGTTTTCGGTATTTTACGAGCTTGTGAGGAGAGCAGGGTCTGGATGCCAGCTTGCAACGCAACTGCAGGGCTTCTTAACCAGTTCAAATTCACAACGGCATCGCACCTCTTTCTTCGGAGTGGTTAAGTATGTTTAAAGAAGATATGCGTGTCTATTTGAGAGCACCAAAACACAGGTATGCGCAGCCTGAACTGGACTGCGTGGCTGAAGATATATTCGCGTAAGCATCCGAAATTTCGCATTGTACTCTGTACATACGGAATAACTTATAGTAAACTTTCCAATGCGTGAACCTCCAAAAACCCGTGACGTTCACCTTCAACGATTCGCCTTACTACAAGGACTGCTATACGGCGATCTCTATTTTACCTGTCGAACGTTTTTCCTTATTTGACACTGAACGAGCACGGTTTTAATGATCGACTCGTGTACTTTTCGAAAACCTTTCTTTACTCTTGAATCGCGTGAACAGAGCACGTCGGCTGAGTGTGTCGGCAGTGTATGTGGACAGAGCCTGTCATCAGAGCACACACCTTACAAACTTTCAATAATCCATTGCGTGGGTAATTAATATAATGGTACCAAAATTGGTATCCAGTCTAACTAGGGTATGGCCAACTCGATCGTGTCCTCTAAATTTGGGTGCTCCACCTTCAAAATGTGACGTCCACAAAATTTGACCACGTCAGAATTGGACCAATACTGATGTCTAACCTAATTCGAGTAGGAACAGTTCAGTGGTGCCCTCCAAATTTGGGCGGGCTACCGCCGTAATGTGGCCCCTGAACCCCCTAATATTGATCTCGTCAGAATTGGACCAAAACTAATTTCTAACCAAATTCGAGTATGGCCAGTTCAGTAGTGATCGTCCAGATTTGTATGGGCTACCCCTTGAATTTAGCCTCCTGGAACTCGGAAATATGACCTCTCCAAAATCTGAGAAAAAAAAATCGACGTCTAACCTAATTCGAGTATGGCCAATTCAGCAGTGACCTCCAAATTTGGTTGTGCTACCCCAGAATTTTTAGCCTTCTGGAATACCAAAATATGACATCAATATATGATCAGAAACGATGTCTAACCTAATTCAAATGTGCCAAACTGATTGGTAAACTTCAAATTGGGATGGTCTACCAGCAAAATTTGGCCCCCTGGACACCCAAAATGTGACCTCGTCAGAACTGACCGAAAGTGATGTCGAACCTAATTGGAATATGGCCAATTCATTGTCTCCTCTAAATTCAGATGGGCTAGGGCCAAACTGTTGCCCCCTGGACGCCCTACTTTGACCTCGTCAGAATTTGACCAAACCTGTCTGTTTTGTGACCAAACATGTCTATCCTAATTCGAGCATGGCCATTTTAGTAGCGAACTCCAAGTTTGAATGGCTTACATCAAATATTTGGGCTCCTGGGACGCCAAAATATCACCGCTTCAGAATTTTACCAAAATCGATGACTAACCTAATTCGAGTATGGCTAATTCATTGGTGACCTCCAAATTTAGGCAGGCAAGCGCCGAAATTTGGCCTCCCTGAACATCTGAAATTTGAGTTCGTTCGAATTTGACCAAAAAAAAAACTACGTTTTTTGTGATGTATTCTTCTTCGTCGTATCACAATTAACAAGCAGTTGGTAGCGAGTGCGTCATCGATGTGAACGTCTTGGTTTAATTCTTTTGTGTGTGTGTTGTGTTTGTGTATAACCATGCAGCGCCAGAGTTCGTCGGAGTACAACCCAATTTGAGTGTGGCCAACTCAGTAGTGACTTCCAAATTTGAATGACCCTACCCATAATTCGACTTCGTCAGAATTTGACCATTAGAAACGACAACTAAGCAGCTGCGATGAGCAAGAAAATGCAAAACAGAAACGTAACTAAGCATAGAACTCGTAATGCTTTCGCATTTCTGCACGTATGCAAGCTTAACTGCGCCCCCGTAATTTTTCTGATTCGATTGCCGTTCTTTGTATATGGCAGCTTACCTGTGAAGAGGAAATTCTCGTTGCACAGGGTCATTTGTAGTCGCATTTTGCTGCTTAGAATGACAATTAAATAACCACGAATCCGAGCAGGGTTTGAGATTTAGAAACACAATTAAGTGTAGTTGATAAATAGCACGCCTCCATTCACGCGTTTCTAGCGAAAGATATGTAGACTGGCGAACACAGCATTTATAAGGCCATTACGCTACATTGAAATATTTTACTGTTGCATCACTGTTAACGCAATGTCAAAGAAAGCTGGACATACATATATTGGTTTTCACTGTGTCCTATCTGTAATTATTTTACTGTTCAAAAGGTTTAATTAAATAAAGAAACTATAAAGAAGAAAGCTGCAGCGACTGCTCTGAACAGAGCCCCCTCGATTTCAGTGTCATCCGTATCGAACGGTTTGATTAAATCAAACCACTACTTTCTGTTTCTCTCGCTTTCATGCCTGCTCCTCTGCAAGAAAAGCGAGCGACTGTGGAATTGACGTGCTGGGTTTTCCTTTTTTACGCCGACACTGTACAGTACGTGGAGCTTCTACCCTTATATAATGCGAGCAGCGTGGGAGATTACCCCTCGCTTTCTTCCAGTTGCGCGACGTCGCAACGAGTATGCGATTGCATGTCCAAAAGGGGCCCCGGTGTGAAGGCAGTGAAGTGATAGCAGTGAAATCGAGCAGGCACTTCTCTCATCACTACCTTCGGGAGACATCTCGCTCTTGCACGTCTCCCAACCAAGGTTTTCGCGGCGAGTTTTTGACACTCTCTCCATTGATGGAGCAGCAGAGCCTCACTTAAATAGTCGCTTCATCAAATTTCTCTGTCATCCGCAGAGCCAGACCCAGCGGGTCTCCTTGGCGGCTCGCCTCCTTCTGGGCGCCGTCTGGGCGGGCGCCGCGGTGTTTGGCCTGGTAACGCTGGTTGCGGGACGCCATTGGAGCAGCCCGTGGCTCTTGTACCTCTACTACTTTTCCTACTGCAAGCTGGTCATCACGCTAACCAAGTACATGCCCCAGGTATGCGCTAAGAAGGCTGACCGCATAAACTTTGTCTGAAATGACACGCCGGCAACCGCTGGCAGCCAGGCTGATATGGTATTGTCCAAATCCTGTTGTGGGGTTATTGCTTGACCATCACAAAGAACGGTACCAAAGCTATATTTAAAAACAAAAAAAAACTATATTTTTTTTTCACTAGAAGGGTATACGTAAGCACACTAGACGCTGTTTGTTTACAAACATCACTGATTACATATGATTATTACACGTATTCCATGCGTTGCCCCGCCGGGGTGGCGCAGTGGTTACGGCGCTCGACTATACTGTTCCCAAGGAAGCGGGATCGAATCCCGGCCCCGGCGGCCGCTTTTCGGTGGAGGCGAAAAGCAAGGCGCTCGGGTGCTGTGCGTTGTCAGTGCACGTTAAAAAACCCCAGGTGGTCGAAATTTCCGGGGTCCTCCACTACGGCGTCTCTCATAGCCTGAGTCGCTTTTGGGACGTTAAAACCCCATAAACCAAACCAAACCATGCGTTGCTCACAGTGTTGCAAAATCTCGCGCATGGTGTCTCTATAAGGCCGTCCTTATTCATTAGGCGTGCACTTTAATGTAGTGTTCTGGCGTCTATAGAAATGTTGATTTGCTAATGTGACTATTTGATTCGAATTGTTCGCCACTGTGATTTTTTTTTTGCACAATTCTTTTTTCTTCATGCCCTTCCTACGACTGGAATTAGTCGGTAAGGTGGGGTCACGATCGTCATATTCCAGTAGAATCAGAGAGAAGGAATAGTTCTATAGCAGCATTACAGTCATTGCATAAATGCTTTTCATTAGTTATTTACAAAGAGAGCAGAAAGCATGATATATTGCTTCTAAAGCACAGTGCGCGGGAAAGGCTACCTCGTTGTCCTTGCTATTTATCGATATTCCTGTTCAAAGTAGCACGCGCACAATCAATAAAGTATTCGAGCACAAACAAATGAAAAACGACGCAAGTTTAGCTGGCCATCTTATTTGTTTACCTGTTTTCGGCTGAGGCAGACTGGCAGTTGCTCGGTCTTGCTGACCTATTGTGTTAAATTCGTTAAATTGCGCCTCTAGTTCCCAAGCGTTTCATCTCATCAGGAAAGAGGAAACCTTGTACTTGTACCGTGTAAAACCGGCGTATATCCGGCGTCACTGTGGATCGAACCTAGTGCCCCTTGAAATCATTTGAACTTCGCCATCGATGTCAGTGATCTATAATTCTCACCAAAGCACGTGTCGACCGTCTATCGCTCCACTTTCACGCCGGCTGTTTTCAGCCGTCAGACAATCGTTATTTCCGTTTCTCTCGTTTATATATTTACAACATCGAGAAGCGAGAAACTGCTTCACAAGAGTTCGTCGCCATCGACAAACAAGTGCTGGTTAAGTTAAGCAAAACCGCCTTTGACACATGAAAACGGAACGTCAGCCAAATAAAACAAAAGCAAAAAAACAAACAAACAAGATGTTATGGCTCCCGTACGGGAGCTTTGTTCAAATAAAAATTAAGCAAGGTGGGAAGGCGGTGTAAATATGCTTTAAAAGGTGGCGCAGGAAGCGTGTCTAGACCTGTAGGGTTGAGATTTCTAGGGGTGCGGTTATGGGCGTGACTAATAGTTCGAATGATTAACGATGTCAGGTGCGAGAAAGTAGTTTCTTTACGGTTGTCAGCACGGTGCTTGGCGCCAGTCGATATTTTTGCCTGGCCCTGTTGATACGGCGTACTAGGTGACAGCGTTCGAACTCACTTTTTTTTTTCTTAAGTCATTACAAGGTTCTTTTATGCGTCTCTCAATGTTACCGGTTTCGCCAGTGTATACGTAGTTACAGTCAGAACAAGGGACCCGGTTCTGAACAAATGGTCCCACTATTTCTTCGTCTTATCTGTCCCTCTCTCCTTTGAAAACGAAGAAGAGGGCGAGAGGCTTCAGATAAGCGGACGGACGGGGATATTCAAGACATATGGGGCATCTATTGCTAAGGCATTGAAGATATCATGTTCTGGATACCTCGAATCAGTTAGGTGCCGATTCCATCACTAACATGAACACGCAGACTACGTGGCATCCCACCCTCTCGCTCAGCCCAGCGCAGCAATTCGACGTTAACGGGGCAACCCACCTAGGTGGACATCCGCTTTCGTTTTTGTATTTCTGACGGTCCCGTCATTTAACTTCCGTTACTGGTTTATTCGCCATAGCATTTACTTCGATAAGAACAGATAAAGATTCGTCATCAATAAATAACAGCCGTCTGTGCGTTAGTTACTGATATATAGAATAGAAGGCAGGAAAGACGGGTTTGTTTGCCCGCAAATAAATACATCATATCGTTGGAAAAAGAGAACTAGCAATTCATCTATCGGAAACAGTATTCGACAAAAGAAACAAAAACTGTCCTCCACATAGCCCGCCTAATATTGAAGACTTCTATAAAACGAAAGGTGCAAGGGCGAAAGATTCGTAGACCATCGCTCGTCGCCAAGAAACACTTCACTGCACTGCATTCATGTCACTGCAGAAGCTGCATTGGGAGAATACAAAAGCATTGGCGCAGCCACGAAGTTTTTACTAACTACATGTCACTAATTATAACTATCTCGTAATATCTTATATTGAATATCTTATCACTAATAAGATTATCGGTAATTCTCTTATCGCCAACTATTGATCATACATCATTATTTACATTATTCATTAATTATTACCACAAATAATCATTGCCATTTTTTATCATTTTTATAGTTTATTATCATTAATTAATAATAATAATGACCAGTGACTCGATAGGGCATCGCCAGGTGATGGTCACATCCGGCAACACGTTCTGATGACAGGTTTTGCGGACACAACATAACCAAGTAAGGCTTTCGCTTTAATAAGTGCAATTAGGAAGAACATTGCAGGAAAATTGCGTGATTCATCCTGGCACAGCTCATGCGGCGGTAAGCGCGTGCGTATATCGTCGGTCGCACCCTTTGTCCGTAATGGAGGTCTCTACGGTCGTTGTTCGCCGCTTGAAAGTGTTCATGGCGTCTTAACAATGCGGCTGCATTTGCCGGGCGTTTCTTTATGCAGGCATACCTTAACTTCAAGAGGAAATCTACATCCGGCTGGAGCATCGGGAACATCCTGCTCGACTTCACCGGGGGAACCTTAAGCTTTGTACAGATGTGCTTAATCGCCTATAATTACAGTGAGTGTGTCATCGACTCGTTTACTAGCCAAAAGCTATCCCTGGCAGGGGCCCGCTGACTGGGCTGGAATCTCGAAAGTTCGTGCTAAGCCGCCATTGTTCTTATATCTTGAGCCGTTGGGAGGAGGAAATAGCTAATTGCCTTTATCGCTGCTAGTTGCAGCGAAATTTCCATTCAGCGGCCGGAAGCAAAAGGGGAAGTTTTCTTTTATGTCGAGAAAAACATTCTACCATGTCCCAAAATAAAAATATTATGAGCTTTCGAAAAAGTATACCTTCGAAGGTGTACAAAACAGTGATCTGCGAACATGACGAGATAAAACACTTAGCGCTTTCTCGTACACATATAAAGCTTTAAATTAAATATTTTTCGGATATCTGAACAAGACGTTATATAATTGTCCCAAATCTCACTATATATTTCTTGCATAAATGACAAAAATAGTGCTAACTGCATTTCGCGCTGTGTTAGACGGTGCTCATCGCTATGAGCGCGTCTGACTGCTTATTTATTTTAAAAAAAATATTGGCAGGACCAAATTTTAGTAAGTACGAGAGCGGTTTCGAAATAAAATATAAACTCACAAAAAACTGGTCAACACAATTCCAGAAAAAAATTGCTAGTTGTAGTCAACTAAAGCTTTCTCGAATAAACGGCGTTCCTCAGAATGGCGCAGCGAGGCAGTACCATTATTTGAATATCAATAGAAACAACTGAAGCAAGGCTTCCATGCTGCAAAATAGCTTTTCGATCTTGTGAGTGTGATCCGTCAGAGTTATATGTCTCATGAAAAGCTGATTAAGAAATCTAGAAATCACGCACGAGCAATAGATATCCCATCAATCGTCACGGCAAAGCAAAAATGTTTAAGCTACCTTTATTAGATCTGAATATATTGGTGATCGTAAATGATGCTTCTACTCTCCCCTTAACTCAGCCCATGCTAGCTCGCAAGACAGAAAGAAGTAAACAAGTCGTGAGGCACCCCAACACGCCTCATTCCGCCCGCGTAACTTGGGAGCGTCCAATGAGCGAGCGCGCCCGGCAAGACCACGCGACGTCACATGGGAGGCTTTCGCGCAACGCACGCTGGGATGTCTCGCCCCAGTCGGTCGCGAGCGGTCGTCAGGAGCAGTTTTTAAAAATCGTTTGTAAATTGTACGCTCCAAGAAAAGCTCTCAAATTTGACTCGAATGCTCATAAGGACCATATCTATGGATTTCTTGCATTAAAATATGACCGCATGTAGCATTTCAGGTACCCTTTAACACGTGCTGTGTGGGCGAAACAACTTTATCGAGCCGGTGGGCATTGAAAAATATATGGAAAAGACGAAGTGTTACACAGCGACATGCGGGGGAAGGTTAATCAAGGCTTGCTTTTATGGTAGTTATGATAGCCGTATGTTGGTTAGACGTATATCAACCTGAACAGAATTATATTAGCTGCGTAGCAAACAGTAGCGCCGTACATCGTTTGGTTCAGTTTTCACTGCATCTATTTCGCTTTTACTTTGGGTCGCCCCTCTTATTCCCTGATCTTGGACTGCCCTACCGCCCTTCGTGTGTGCAGATGACTGGACGTCCCTGTTTGGCAACGTGGTCAAAGTGGGCCTAAGCTTCATCAGCATGGCGTTCGACGTGCTATTCATCGTTCAGCACTACGTCCTCTACAGGCACGGCCACATGGAGGTACTCGGCGACCAAGAGGCCTAGTGCCATCCGAATGCCTCCTGTCGGGCTTCACAACCGGAGCATCTGTCATCGCCAACGTGGCGCTGAAGAGATTTGTGCATTGACTAGACCGGCCTTTCTGTATTTGCGAAGACCGGCACTGGTACAACCGCATACTGCCGTGTTCTTACGCACAGGACCGCAGGGGTTTCTAATTCATTTGCTGTTTGCAGGCAAGTTCAGCAATCTAGTTCCCAGCATATCCTGAAACGGCAGTCTGTGACCTGGGAGTGGGTTTGTTCCTTGATGAGGATTTCCTTTGTTGGTGAACTATGAATGTATACACATCCGTAGCAGGCGGGGGACGTCCCACAGCCCCTTCCAATTTGAGGCCTTCCGCCATTGGTGAAGTGTTCAATTTCTTCGTATTTATACTGCGCGGGAAACGACGAAATTTGCGCCCATTGACGGCACACGTGTCTTATGTATAGTTGTGAAATAAAAAGTGGATCTCACGAACGCAGCTAAGCTACCGTTCGTGGCTGTCATTTTTTTATGGTTAAATTAGCCGTCTTCCTTTGGCAACGTGTAGAGCAAATAGCAGATGAGATATCCGGGTGGAGAAAAAAATTTGCTTTAGTTTAGCGTGTGGTTAAACCTGGAGTTGCGTGAGGGCAATCTGTATGGCTACGCGTAGATTCGGCTTGAAAGTAAAGATATGGCTTTTGCATATAGTAGTTTACTCTATGGTTTCAGCTTTATTTATGCCATAGGGGAATCGCTTCACGTATGAGCGCCCCTTTCCTCTCGTCGTTGATCATTCTCATTCGGGTGTAGAAGACTTCTAGTGGTATGACATCGTCTCTACGTCGAACTCCAGGGCACAACGCCGTCACAACGTTCGAACGAACCTTCTGTCCTAGCAACTTGTTGTCGTTCTTTTCTACCAACTACTGAGTTATCTGTCTTCTTCTTGTTCTTTTCTTTCTCTTCTTCTTTTTCTTTTTCGACTCGAGGTCAGTGCGACCACGGCCAAGGTGCGACCGCGACGAAAGTGGGATCACGGTGAAAAGGCTAAGTGGTTGGCGTAGTGTAGCTATCGCTACAAAACTATGGGGCATTTTGGCAGTCTAAAGTGCACTAGGAGAAAGCCTTTGCCGCGCCACTTCGACTGCGAATGAGTGCCACCATGGCCTTGCTTTCGTCCCAGGAGAAGCAATGCGCCGCCGAAAAAGCTTTCGTTCTGCACCTTTCGCCTTAGTTACAGGAGAAGCCTGGAGCCGCCGTTGACGCATTCGTTCGTTTATCTTCCGCCGTTTGGTGTTGGGGGGGATCCGCCTTTCTGCGCTTATCCTAACCGCTTGGTGCGTAATCACTGGGCCGCTTGGGAGTCATCCGACCCACTCACTCCACTGCGACGACACGTCTGGCGAATGAGCGCCGTCACAGAGGAACTTTACGTCACAGGGCGTACTCGCTCCGCCTGCCGGTGCAGGTGACGTCACTGTTGCTATGCGCAGATTCGCGGTGCTTCGCCGTCGCGACCTGTCGCAGCCGAGGAGCGAGGAGGGTGTGGGCCGGTGCGGGGGAGGGTCGCAGTTGGCACTGTTCCAGCCTTTGGATATAACAAACGGATGGTCACCGCGAGTATGAGCTCTTGAAGGCTTTCGCCTTAAAATAGCAGTTACCTCCGTCTCAGTGAAGGCCTGAGTAGAGGAGCCCTCTGGCAGTCGTACTTACTAAAACATGCGATATTCTAGCCGTTAGTTTCGCTCTTTTTGCTAATTCTGCAGCGCGTGGTCACTCCAAGTACTTTTCGAGTGCGGTCGTGGCAGTGGGAGAGGCTGTTCCCGGCGGCTTTTGTTGCGGGGGCGTAAAAAGTGATGCCCACCGTCAAGCTCTCTCTTTGCGTGAAATTTAAGCCCTAAGGAGCCAGCTTTTTTTTTTTCTAGAGGTGCATTTGATTTGGCTATCACTAATAAGAAAACATTGCTTCTCGCATGAGAAAAACCGGCAGCATACGTTGTGTGTGTCTGCTCCCTAGATGGTCCTATTACGTAGTCAGACCCGTCAGACCCTCCTCTTACATTTGTTGAATCGAGGCTGCCGTACTTCTGCTGCTCCCTCCTCCCAGCATGGCGATTAATTTGTAGTCACACAGTCGCTTCCCTATCACCTGCAATGCCCGAGGCCATCAGTCAGACTCCTGTCCTATCCCTTCGCCTACCATCCTGCGTTCCAGTGGCACCTAGCACCTCTACTCCTGCTTCTTCAGTGGTGCACGTGATGACTATACGGCGTCGACTATAGTTGTCATCGTAAGAGCACACTTGCGTCTGCAACAAGTGGGACGATGCCGCCAAACTTAGTAAATTTCTATTCTGCCTTACTGATGTAGTTAATCTGCAGCTCTGCAATCACGAAGCCGACCTGCCTAGGTGGCCTTCATTCAAGACCAGCTTTTCGGAGGTGTTCGGCTGGCCCGCGGTGCGAAAACTGCGCGCCAACCAATGCCTCCGCGCTCGTGCTCCGCAGCCCGAAAGCCCGTACACGGCCCGGCCCGCGGGCCGGGCTTGTGCCACCCGGAAGCCATCTTCCTCCAGCTCGGACCGGGCCTGGGTCAAGGTATATTTGTCTTGGGCAGGCCTGGCCGGGCCGGACACTGCGATCACAAACATATGCAACTTTTGCGAAAGCTCGAATGCGGCCATGGTGCGATGAATACACACCATTTCCCCTCTTCTTCATCACGCAAGAGGTTCCGAGTTCTCTGCGGCGTCGACCCGCCTTTCCTCCTCGCTGTGAGCGTCTTTGATAGCAGTCAGTGACCGAGCAGAAGAGGGGCCGGGCTGCGGGCCCGGGCGTTAAGTCTGAACACCGGACTTGGCTGGGCTCAGGCCCTTTTAGAATCGAGCCGGGCTCGGATCTGTAGCGTCGGGCCCGGCCCAGATTCGGGCTCAAAATTTCGGCCTGTGCACACCTCTACCATGTACCGCCAACATACATGGAGGCAAACGCTGCCGCACGCGATAGTTTGCCCGCGTTGGCTGCGCAGCTTGCAGCGTTGCTTTCCAAGTATAAACCGTCAGTGAAATTAAAGTAGAATAAGAAAATCTCAACCTGTTCTTTCGAATAATGCGCGGCGCAACCGCGGAAATGCTTCTTCGTCTGCCGCTCCTGCTGTTCGCGCCGCCGAAGATATAGAGCTGCGTTCAAATCGTCATTAGGGAAGATCGTAATCGTCCTCGGAATTTTTTTACTCTCAATTTTCAAAAACAAGCCCCATTGGTTTGTATCATTAATTGCTGATTGTGAGTGCAGGAAAAATTTCAGAAGCCAAATCAGGTTACGCATAAGAAGCTTAGATATTTTCCATCAGTACGGTCCCCAAAAGTACTTTAGAGTAGTCCACAATTGCCTCACAAATGATTTTTTTGCTCTTTCGTAGCAGACTTGGCTACTTGGCGCGAGCGTAGGAAAAACTAAATTTAGGCAAGTTTCCCGTGCAAACGTTAGGAGTGCCTTTGCGCTAATAGGCTTTATTCGGGCCACAAAGCTTACAAGCTTTGTAATAGCGTAATTACGGCCAGTATGTGTTCATAGTCAGACGACAACGTACAGATATTTTAATCTTAGCTAGGCCTATTAGCCCTAACTAATAATAGCATGCTCAATTTTGCTGAATGTGTATTCAGACAGCAACGTACTACTGTAATGTGACCTCGCAGACCTATAGGCGCAGCTATGGCTATTAGGCTTAAGCAAGCCTAACACACTCAAATAAGTTTGTGAAGGCGTAATTACATCGATGTTCAAACACGTGCAGACTTCATTTCTTAATTTGAGTTTCATGCAAGTATAATTAACGTTAACTCGGCCTAATTAGCTTTGACCTTGACATTGGTCAGGGTCATGGCATTCACGATCACTTATGGCAAGTCACAGTATAATCATGCGCATGCATAGCTACCCTATACTCGGTTAGGCGAACGGAAACCGGAATCCGGAAATCGTCGAAATGGATCGTGCTATAGGCTAGAAGCGCTTCCACACTAAAAGAAAAATTGTGTCGGACATCGGAAGCTTTAACCATTCCTATCAATATGAGCATAATAGTATCTTGCAATATCACACAGCTGCCTCAAGTCAAAAATGTGACCAAGGATCATGGATTAGGACGAAGCAACGAGCTTATAGTCGACGTTGTAGCGTACAATGATGGATCTCTCCCAGCGCCGACGTTTTCCGATCTATGCGGGCTTCCTGAGGTCACGTTCTTCATACTCGCCAACTATCGCGTCTTCCTGTTTCCGGAGACTAATATACGAGCACATACGGTCTGCATGTTGCAAGGCTATTTCGCGGCGCAGCCACCATCTTTGTCAAGTTTCTTTCCCTGCAACATGGTAGGTATTTGGGGAAAACTAAAGCATCATGCTTTGAAGTTCTATCACCGTTGTACGGGTGTTGTTGCCTGCTTCCTGCCTTAGCAAGTCTGCACCCACGTACACATGTTTAGTAGGGGTGGATCCGCAAAAAACTGTAAGTTTTACCACCTTCACAGGAATTTCCAGCTGTAACATGCTACATATCCTCCCCCCCCCCCCCCCCCCCCCACCCACCTTTTTTTTTATCTCTTGATGGTTGATTAATTTGATAGTGCTGATAGTGCGAATTCATTGGAAAGACAGAACCAATTAGACCATGACACTGACTGCTACCTCATATGCTCAAGCCAGCTAGCTAGTAAACGACTGCGGCTGTGTGCAAACACTTGTTTGAAGAGACTCACAGTGCTGATGCAAGAAACGTAACGTGATTCCTAAAGCGAGCTCACTCGCAAGGTCAGTGAGTTGAACAAAAAAGCCAGCTTCACGACGACCAGGTTTCACTGAGGCGAAGCGCGCAGCACGTAAAAGCAAAATAGAGAAGCAAGAAATGAGCAAAGAAAAAGACATCAGTCATAAGTATAAATTACTGGCATATAAATGCAACAGTGTTTACGGCGATAGTTAAAGGCAAAAGATAGCAGCGATGTCCACGTGTAGAGAGTGCTTTTTTTTTTTATTCCTATCAAGCTGCATGCTTGGATATCAACTGATGCATAAAATGCAGTTCGTTTTTCTTCAGCGCTGCACAGTGACATTGAAATTTGCAATTGATGGCAGTGAATGACGATCGTTGAAAAATAAGTATTACAGTTGAGACATATCTGTGCACAAAACGTGTTTAAAATCATTGTGCAACATGTTAAAACGGATTTAAAATTTTCTATGCTAATTAGTCAGGAACCAATATAGGCATTAAATATTACTTTCGGCCTTGCTGCAGCCCGTAAAACACCGACAAATCCCATAAGTCCCTCCGAGCCGACGCAGGGGAGGTACAAAGCAGGGACGCGCGGAGCGTGGAACTGACACCCAAAAGATGGAACGCTCAGTTACAACTACAAATACGTCCGAGATAAAAGCACGTGGAGAGCTTGCCAGCAAAAAACACAGATCCCAGAATGATCGATGGTCGCGGGCAAGGCAGCGCCGCTACTGAAACAGAGTAATATATAGCTTACCACGACAGCCTGCGATACGAATAGTTTCACACCAAAATTACCACTTTTTATCTAAACTAAAAAAAAAAAAAGAAGTCTTAATTTTCATGTTGGGCGCGTCATTTTTGTAGCGTTGTTTTTTCTGCTGCTTATCTGGAGCTGACAGTACGCATTCGTTTCGAGATTGAACGGCAATGAGTTTCCCAAACCCATGCATTATGTAGCGGTCGTGATTCTAACCTATAATGCCAATGAAGCGTTAACTTGTAGCAGCCAATTGTTGACGGTAGGTTCTAGTGCCATTTCTTGAGTTTTTGTAATGCACTGAGTACATTGAGTTTGGTAATGCAGGGTGGAACGAGGGGAAGATGTCTTCACAGTATGAAAGAGAATTGAACAAGAGTTCAGGCAGAGCCTCAGTTCGCAAGCCAAGTCAACATTTCGACAAGTGGACGCATCTTTGAAATTTATTTTATCTTTTTTGTAGTTTTTTTTTTTCGTATTCTATCGCTCATGTCTAATTGAAAAACGCAGAAAAGAGGTCCTTTTGAAGACACAAGTCGTGCTGGCTATGTCTGAGAGAACACAACTCGAAAACTGACCTGCAAATGACCTGCCTCTGCATTTTTTTATTATTATTTTAGGAATAGATGTCGCAACATGACCGCTAGGAGAAAAAAAGAAAAAAAGCTTAGAACGACGACCGTACAACGCAAATGATCGTTTGCACTGCCAAACCGAACAGCTGACCGCTAGCAACAGAAAAGAGGCCGAGTTTATTTCATCACGAAATTGGCCACATTAAACGACGCTAATAGACAACACTACGCAGTAGCTCGAGCTCCTTAGTCGGAATTGCGCTATTACAAATGACATTGTATGGCTCCCAGAGCGATCACAAGCCAACCATCCCGCGGCAGAGCGAGCTACGCGCCTGCTACTACGCACACGTACTGACCCGACATGGCATGTATAGATGAACTGCAGTTGTCTACAAGACTACGCACACGTATTGACCCGACATGGCATGTAGAGATGAACTGCAGTTGTCTACAAGACACTGTACGCGAACGCACAAGTTGCAACATTTGTGATGCGTCATGGTGACCATGACATCGTCAGCGATATGAGCATGTGATGTTTCAATCAGCGTGACGCTATTGTCACGTGACAACGTGAGCGAAGGCCGGTGAAAAAAAAGAAAAAGAAGTGGTGGCCCCGACGGTGCTATCAAGGGCAACGTGGATATGTGGCTCCCTCTGTGTCATTCTGTAGGCACTGCGTGTCAAGAGCCCGCGAATTTTAATTTTGCGAGTTCCTTTGCACTGGTAAATTCCTCCTCTTTTAACGCACATCTGGCACTCCGGGAATCTTTTCCAGGCTTAGCTTCATTGCCTCATTAACAGTCAACAAGTCTTTTTCAACATTTCCACTCAGTTCTAGCACATCCGGCACTGTGACCACCGCGATTAGCACTTCACTGCGCTTTCATCATTATATCGTCAACTCTCTGACAGCTTTTCCACCACTTGTGCGGCGTCCTCGTTGAGGACATCATTTAGTGATACTGTTACCATCACCAGACTGCACCCTGCGACATTCTACGACTGAGCGTGTTCTTTGTCTCTTTCAACACCGCGTTCATTGTCCTCATACCCGCCTATCAGCCTTCATGCGCTCGATTATAGCTTTTTTTGCGCATGCTCATGTTAGAGTCTCCTAATTTATGTTTTCTGCTTCTTGTTGCCGGTGACTGCGACCTCTTTTCTAGGAATCACCTCGTTCCCTACCGCTCCATCGCCTCCCGGCCTTTTACTCCTACTCGTGAACCGCTTTCCCCATCTGACTGGATTTATGCCAGCACAGGCATCCGCTATAGCTGTGGTCATACCCGTTCAAAAAACGGCTCTACATTTCCTTTTGGGACATACTTCTACATCAACCGCTGCTGAACTTGTAGCCCTTCGGGAATCTATTCGCTACATATATGAGGAGCCATCTCAAAAATGATGTATGTTCACGGACTCAAAGGCTGCATTGCAAAAGTTTTGAAAACTTTCTTACGCCACACCGCCTACCAGTCTCTGGCACTAAACATTATGGAGCTCCTTACATCTGCCCGACTGCAAGGCCGCAGGATAATGTTTCAATGGATCTCTGCCCACTGCGGGCTCCAAGGAAATGAACCGGCAGACGTTGAAGCAAAAAGTGTCCTCAGCAATGGCCTCCAAACACTGTGCCTTTTTCAAGATCGGATACGACGTGTCTTCTAATGAACTGTATGAAGAAGGCTGCGGCAGCTTACTGGGCCCAGCCGGACACCCGACACGCCCGTCTAAGAAGGCCTGATCGAGCATTGACTTTTTATGTTCCGCCTGAATTTTCGCGCCATCATTGCATGCTTGTTGCATAAACTGCGTTTAAACGTGACTTTCACTCGCAGGTACTTGAATTTAATTGGGCAGGTGGACTCCCCGGAATGTTCAACTTTTGGCATCCTCGAGACTGTGTACCATATATTACTGGTGTGCCCAGTGTATGCGCGTGAAATAAATGTGCTAGCCGTTTCCTTCAAGCCTTAGGACAAGAGGCCTCTGTCGGAAGAACTGCTGCTGGGCGCTTGGCAAGACGAGGGGATACAATGCGGGCTCTTTGCCGTTGTTTGTGCGCCACCGGATTCGATTCACGCTTGTAAAGCAAACTGCCGTGCCTGTATATTTTTTCATACGCCTTCTCCCACTTCGTCACCCATCATGATCCTCCTTCTCCCCTTCCCCTTCCCCAGTGCAGAGTAGCGGCCAGATTTTCATCATTCCGGCCTACCTCGCTGCCTTTCCTTTCAATGAATTCATCTATCTATTCTTTGAAGTTATTTCTTCACTTGAGCGGCGAGCGCTTCATCATTTCGCACAGGGTCAGTGTTCCGCTTGGTGCGAGCAGGCCAACTTTTCTTTGGAAGATATTCATTCCACCGCCGAGCACCAACTAAATTCAGGGACACAGACTCAACTAGATGACGCTTCCTACAAGATATCATTGGATTTTTGATTGGAGCGTCATCGTCTTATTGCGCCACGTGGAGTCCACACGTCAAAATACAGTCACATATTAAAATGATTGCCACCAATTCTAGTGTTTAGTGCCATTTGCTGAGAATTTCGAATCAGCGGGAACAGGCAGTCAAACGAAGGTGTTGGTAGGAAAGTCAGAAGCGGGCTTGCAGTGATAGCTCTCATGTCGGCGAAGATATTAAATGTCGGACGTGAATGAGCTAGCCAGCTGGCGACACTGCTCAGCATAGGAACAACACCAGAACGAGACGTGTACTCTGAGATTTCTGCTCGGTAAGGAAGTATGGTGTCCAGTAGACAGAAAGGTTCGCGACCGTATAACATAATGGGTAAAATCCAGATGTTGCCTGAAACGTAGGCATAGGTGGCATACGGAAGCACCCGATCCCAATTAGAGGCGCCAGAAGAAACGTACATGGCGAGCATGTCGCCAGGAGTCTGGTTAAATATTTCTGTGAGGCCGTTCGTTTGAGGGTAGTGAGCAGTGGTCGTTCGATATACGTGGCAAGCATCCAGCAGCTCGTAGACCATTTGAGATAAGAAGACGTGCCCTCCGGGGTGGCGCAGTGGTTACGGCGCTCGACTACTATTCCCAAGGACGTGGGATCGAGTCCCGGCCTCGGCGGCCGCTTTTCGATGGGGGCGAAAATCAAGGTGCCCGTGTGCTGTGCGATGTCAGTGCACGTTAAAGAACCCCAGGTGGTCGAAATTTCCAGAGTCCTCCACTACGGCGTCTCTCATAGCCTGAGTCGCTTTGGGACGTTAAACCCCACAAACCAACCAGATAAGACGCGGCCACGGTCGCTGAGAAGTTCGCGAGGAGCCCCCATGACGCATGATGAAAAGTGATGTAGGATTAAGATGGCGACGTCACTAACACATAGCCGTAGACAGGGCTGCAGTCGCCGCATAGCGAGTGAGGTGGTCCACGGCGACTATTATCCAGTGGTTGCCTGATGTCGAAGGTGGAAGGGAGCCATACAGGTCGATGCCTACACGATCTAAGAGGTGAGCTGGGCAAGGCAATGGCTGTAACTGGCCAGGTGACGGGGTGCGGATGCAGTGCAGGAGCGAATATAGCGGCGGACAAAGCTATACATCCCCACCAGTACCGCTGGAGGAGACGCTCGTATGTCTTCAGCGAGTACGCGTGTGCGCTTTGCGGATCGGCATGCTGATGGGCACCAATATCTGAGCGAAAATGGCGAGGAATGACCAAGAGCCATTTGCTAAAATCCAGGCGATAGCTCCTTCGATGCAGAAGACCATCCCGGATCGTAAAATGGGAAGCTTGGCAACGAAAGGCTCGCGGAAACGAAGACGTAGAGGACGCGTTGAGGACGCCGAAGGGCGAAATATGTAGGGATCCCGGCGTTGTTCCAAAGGCCGGTCCTGGAAAGTAAGGACTGCAACTGGGGGTTCAGATATCGGCTCCAATGGTTAGGAGAGGGCAGCGGCGAGCGCGACAAGGCGTTAGCACGGAGTGTTTGCGTCCCGAATGGTAAAGGACATCAAAGTCGAAGTCTTGAAGACGCAGGCCCCAGTGGCCGAGGCATCCAGAAGGGTCTTTCAGGGAAGCCAACCAGCAGAGGGCATGGTGCACGGTCAGTGATGACGTTGAAGCGGCGGCCTTATAAGTAGAGACGAAACTTCGTTAAGGCCCACAGGATTACGAGACACTCCTTTCGCGTGATGGTGTAATTACATTCAGCTTTGGTTAGCGCCCGGCTAGCGTAAACAACTACATGTTACAAAAAACCGGGTTTGCTTTGAACGAAGACAGCTGCCGCTGGTGTAAGCGTCCACCATGGTAGGGGCGGAGGGGTTGTAATGGCGGAGAATTGGCGCTGAAGTAACTAGGCGACGGAGCGTAGTGAATGCATCGTCGCAGGTTATCCGTCCAGTTAGACAACTCTACGGGGCTATTCGGCAATTTCGTAAGCGGTGCAATGATTGCTGCGAAATTGCAGACAAAATGGCATAAATATAAGCCCAGGCCTATGAAGCTGCGCAGCTCTTTAACAGAAGTCGGTTGCGGAAAGTCAGTTACAGCAAGTAGCTTGTACGAGTCGGGCAGAGCGCCGTCTTTGGGCACAACATGGCCCAGTATCGTCAGCTTGCGAGTGCCAAAGCAACATTTCTTGAGGTTAAGTTTGAGACCAGCACCTGTGAAACAGCTCAGTATCTGGCGCATGCGCACGACGTGCGTCAAAACATTGGACGAGAAAACGACGACATCGTCCAAATAACAGCGGTGTTCCACTTGAAGCCGCGTAAGATCTTGTCCATCATTCGCTCAAAGCTCAAACGTAGCAAGAGCGTAGTAAAATTCGAACAGCATCACGGTGAACTTATACAGACCACAAGGGGTGACAAAGGCTGTCGGTCAGATGGGACTTGCCAAGAGCCCGAACGTAGATCCAGGGAAGAAAATAACTAGGCTCCTTATAAACAATCTATGGCGTCGTCAATGCGAGGTAGCAGGTATACGTCCTTATAGGGTAATTTTGTTAAGACGACGATAGTCAGCCCAAAATCTTATGGAGCCGTCCTTCTTTTTCACGAGCACCACGGGAGATGGCAACGGTCTAGAAGAAGGCTTAATTTCAAGCGAGTAGAGGCCACACTCATGCGAGTGAGGGACCACAAGGGGATTTCCAGACGGGATTCATTAGCGCTGTCGTGTCATATTCTTACAAGCGGAGCTTAAGTATCCGCCATAATTTTAGCGTATGCCTTCGTCGCATCCCATCCTAGAAACACCCTTACCGATGAAAGCGTTTAAAAGTATATACTCCCGGCTAACTTAAGTTTCTTACCTTGCAGTAGTTAGCGTACTTCTAGTGAAGAATAAGTCAGAGTCGCGAAAATACTTAAAACTCATCCCGCTTTCTATGACAACATAATATGAAGGCGTGAAAAGAGCATGTCGAAAGAGTATAAAACGCTTTCGCTCCCAGCGAGAGGATGCATTTTGTTTCGCCGTAAGCTGACACCGGCTGACCGACGGGCACAGTGCGAAGGAGCGAAATATAGATACTCGGATTCGTCACCGCTGAATAAGACGATTCAGACGTGCAATCGCTATTTGAGCAGACACTTCCCGCTCCTCTCTTCGTTTCTAATCGCATACGTTTGACAGATTTTGCTGCATGTATGCGTTTGACAGCCTTTAACAAGTATCACACCGCGGCGTTATTGACACCCGTCCAGAGTTCGTCTTGTTGATCATCGTTCACGTACGTGCACTTTGGAAGTCGCTTAATCGCTGATCCCTTAATTTGCTCCTCTGTTATCCCACAGACCACTGTATCTGAAAGAGAGATCACCCGACACACACACACACACACATATATATATATATATATATATATATATATATATATATATATATATATATATATATATAAGCAGATAAATCAAGGGGAAATGAGGGTGCTCGTTATAATACATGAAGGAAAGAAGCCAACAGTCGGCGAGGCCAAGGAAAGCGTTGGGGATGGTACTTTATGTCTTTTTTTTTTTTTAATGTTTACTTGGATAATCACAGAAATTAGCAATGTAATCTGTTTAGGGGAAAGATAGTTAGACACAAAGTAGAAGAAAAAACAACGTGCCGATGGTGGGATCCGAACCCACGACCTCCGAATAACGCGTCCGGTGCTCTTCCAACTGAGCTACATCGGCCGCTGTCCCCCCTGCTACTTTCTTGGGTATTTATGTTGTCTGTATATATATATATATATATATATATATATATATATATATATATATATATATATATATATATATATATCCGCGGTATCTGAAGACGGCAAGCATCAAGCCATACAAGTGGGTTCGGCCGTCATTGGTGCCGGTTCTCTGCGCTATCGAGACCCCAGCATTTTCAGCAGTAGCGACTTAGATGTTGATGATTGGCTCATAACCTGTGAGCAGGGGAGAGCTTATAACAAATACGAAGCGTGAACCCTGCTCAACAGCCTGACTTTCTATCGCACCGGCTTAGCAAAGCTGCGATTTCAGTACCATTAAGCGGAAAGTGCATCTCGGCCCATGTTCAAAGCCAGTTTCTCTCAAATTTTCGGCCATCCAGCTGTCAGAAAAATCCACGCTGAACAATGTTTGCGTGCGCGGTCTCAGCAGGTCGTAGAGAATTTTACCAGTTACGCTGAGGATGTCATCGACCTGTGCAAGCGCGTGAAAGTTCAGATGTCAGAAGTTGTCAGACTATGTCAGAGTTTTTAGAAACGACGCAAGTAGAGGGTTCTGACTCGCGAGCACACCACGTACACTGGGGTTCTGACTCGTGAGCACACCACATACACTGCGTCGCTTGCTGGCTTGACAGATGCAGGCCAGCAGTCCTCTCTCCTGTCGCATACCAAGAGCATCATTCAGGAAGAAGTCGCTCGATAACTCTCCCTTATTTCTCGCCATCAAGAGCCTTCACCACACCTAGCTCCCAGTCTGAGCCAGATTACTGAAGAGCTGGGAGCTAAAGCTCTTCCTCCAGCCCCTCAGTCTCCTATGCGGAAGTTGATGCCCTACTCCATCCTACATATGCTCCGCCTCGACCGCTGTCTATGTTCATCCTCGTGATCCTATTCGAGAACCTGCAGAGTTTATTCGACCGCTCAGAAAACTCCTTGCGCATGACTGACAATCGCTCTATCTGCTATTTCTGCGGCTTATCAAGCCATGTTGTGCAGGATTTGTGCATATGGGGGATGTGGATGTGGTGTATGAGTGTCCCTCGTCCACCTCCCGATGTTTCCGGCTACTAACCAATGAAAGCACTTCCCTCCTGCTGAGCTGTCCCAAAGCCATCCACTGTCTCCTGAGCCCTTCACCTCTGGTTGCCGTTCACCTTCCCCGCGTCGGCGTTCTATTTCTCCGATGCGACGCCTTCCGTTGGCCACTAAAAAGGAAAACTAGGTGCCGCAGTTCCTGAGGCCAGCACTGTGCTATCGAAATTTGAAAGGCCTCCTTTGTCTGTAGCTAATTTAATTGAATATTTCGTAAAGGGTGATTTCTGTGATGCTGCTTGTTGACACCAGTGCGGCGGTATCTGTGACGTATGCAGCGCTTTGAGGAAAATGAAGACGCCTGTTTATGACTTGTCGTTACGAACTGCAAGCGCGCACCTCATTCGGCCGTCAACAGCGGGTAGCGCTCGAGGACTCATCCAAGTCATTTTATATACAATCAAATTCATTGTTTTTGCTTTAATGTTCACCCGCGGTCATCCTGGGCTGGGACTTCCTATCGCTCCATGACACGGTCATTGATTGTGCTCGGCTCAAATAGCGCACTCTGTGCGGCCCAATCACGTGACGGACGCTGAACTTTCCGATGTCTCTGTCTATGCCAAAGTTCTTTTCGTCGACAGTACTCATATTCTTGCGTGCTCATATGTGATTGTGCCTCTCTCCTGTAACTCTGTTCGCAATGCAAGTGTCGTCCTCACACCGTCCATTATTTTTCTGCGCTGTCACTGCCTGTCGCTGCTTTATGCCCTGCTCACCATATCCGCCGGCCTCACCTCATTATGGGTTTCGAACCCGTTTTCAAGCCCCATTCGCATTGCGCCGCGACGAATACATAGGTATCGTGCAGCTCCTCACTTCTGTTTTCAGCCCCGACGACGTCGGAGGCTCATCAACTATCGACATGGATGCGCTCCGCCCACCTACTCCTGCGTTCAAACGGGTTAACCAATCAAGCAGTGCGAACATGAAAGCGTGTCCTAGGGGCAGCTTGTCTCACTCAGAATGAAAGGGCAATGGAAGGATCGATTCCCATCGCCATTCCAACAAAATTAAGAAGCCCGAGTCGGCTGCTGACAAATCGGTCGTATCACGTGGTCGCGTGACGTCGATCATCTGTGCCCGGCCAATCAGTGCCAGGCCGGGACAGCTGCCAGCTACCATGCACCTGCCAGAACCACGCTCATGATTTTTTTTTTCTCACAACGCCAACGTCACATTTTCGGATGAGCTCGGCATTTAACAAAAATACGTCATGCAGATGTCTGAACCGTAAACATGCCCCCATATTCTCATTTTCGAATCCTCATGGAAATTAAAAAAAATAGTAAAAGAGTAAAAGAATACTTGGCGGAATACCTGCCCCGGCGTTTAATATCGCGGGCTTATAGCCGATCAAATGGAGAGGGGATAATAAAATGAAGAGAACCCAAAATATGTTTTAAATCAAAATATTATTACAAACGAAAAGAAGGCACGGTATGTCCTGAATGCAAAGACACAATAAGAAACGGGAACGTCTAAGGCCTCATTCTCACAGCCGGTGCTCCTCTCCGTCGCTGCGGAACCGGCGGGGGACACCGCACGACGGATAGAGCGGCGCGATGTTCAAACAGAAAGGGCCGCCGGACGCCGTCAAACCTGTTCGGGCGGGGCTTCGCCGCTCCCACGTGACTCTACGTCAGAGCGCTTTTTTTTTTCTCCTGCAAGAAAAAAAAAATACGAAGGGCGGCTGCCCTCCCTGCAGCGGTGGAAGTTGTGTACTCTGCGTCTGTACGGGAAAAAAAAAAAAAAAAAAAGAAGCGTGCTGTCTCACGTGCTCTAGCAGCAGTTTGGAGCTAGAAAGCGTTTTCAATTAAGCTTTGGTAACGGTACAAACACCACGCGTACTGTGCCAAAACAAATGAGTATAATTATAGCAAGCATGTATTAAACCGCAGAAAGTTATGCTCACTCCAATAAAATTATTCTTTGCAATCAGCACAATCTTTTTATCTCAGCTTTGGTAACGGTATAAACACCACGCGTACTGTGCCAAAACAAATGAGTATAATTATAGCAAGCATGTATTAAACAGCAGAAAGTTATGCTCACTCCAATAAAATTATTTTTCGCAATCAGCACAATCACAGAAAACGTAATGAACTATTCTATCAATAAAAGAATTGTTCGCGACAACATGGCAAGATGGTTTTGATACAAGTATTAAAAAATCAACTTAGAATGGCGCCGACTGAAATATTTCGCGCAAATCTGTCGGAAGTCGAGGTTAGCTGTGATGTCCTGCATATTGCAAAATTAAATAAAATCGGCATTTTTTGTTAGCCTCTTGTGCTTTGGTGCTTCAATAGCTGTACGCAACTCCACGCAACTCAAGAATGCTATCAATATAAGCATTGTTCACCAGCAATGAAACGTTCCTGTCGATATCACCATTCGTGATATTAAGGTAGCGCTTAATATTTCGCTATCGCCTGCAAGTGCAAGCAATGCGCGGCTTCAAAAGCGGTGGCTTCCTCTTGAAACGCAGTTTCGTCACAGCTTTTTTTTTTTTTTTTAAGGGTTCTCTGTCTTGCGGGGAGATTGCGACCTTTTCTTGCATTTCTTTTCCCCATTGATATGCTTTTTCTTTACTTGCTTTCTTAGACCTCCTCCCCTTGGCGAAGTTTTCTTGCCGCGCCATTTACCCGCTGTTTGCATTTTTTTCTCTCTCTCTCTTTTCTTTGTTCAGTTTTGTCCTCTGCTCCTTTCCTCACCTCGCCCATTACCTCTTCCTTTCCCTTATTCACCTGTGTGGCAGTCGTTTTGATTTCTTCTTTACTGCCTCGAACCTTGTTTGTCACTCCGTACTTGTTTTTGGTTCTGGCTGTGTCTATATAATGGCTCTTAGCTTAACTTGTCAGCCGCATGCTTTACATGATTTCAATTTGTCAAGAACCTGTTCTGCGTTTGGATTGACTTAGGTTGGTGAGAAAAACTACCAGATTAACTATTTGCAACGAGGTGCCGTTTGCGTAGCTCCAAAATGAAAGGGAGTGAAATTCCAATTATGCTACTTGAAAATAGTGTTACCTCAGCATCTCAGATAAAAAAAAATACCCGTCTCTTATATTCCGCTTTTAGTGTCGCGGCTTCTCGCAGCAGTTCAGAGTTGGAACGCCTTTTTATGTCAGCCTCAGTACAAACACCGCACGTACTACGGAACAACAAATAGGTACCGATATATATCAAGCCAGTATCCAAGCTCAGCATGAATGCGCACATCTATATTATTACTCATGGCAGTCAGCGAAATCGAAGAAATCTATAGGAACATATATAATAACTCTGTCATCAATAAAGGAATGAGTCGCCAGAACTTGCAAAATTTCTTTTGATACACCCATTCAAACATACAACTGAAATATCGTTAAGTTTTGCAGAAGGTCATGTTTAGCTGCGACACCCGGTGCATTAAAAAAAAAAAGAAAAAAGAAACGGCAGCTGTTGTCTTCTTGTCAGCGCGCGCTTCGCGGGGCGCCAAACAGGAGGGCAACCCCCGCTTTTTTTTTTTTCTCTGTGCTCGCGCACCGCAGTCTGCATGCGAGCCCGCGATGGCCGCGCGGCCGCTCCGCCAGCGCTCGCTCGGTCGCGACACGCAAGCCATGACGTTGAGTCACGTGAGAAAAGCGAGCGCGCTCACTGGTCCGTCTTTCGTGGGGCGGAGTCCGCCGCTCGCCGGACCGGCGGCGCCTTGGAGCGAAACCCCACGGCGCCGGCCACCCGATTTCGGGGAGTACTGGCACCATTCACTCCTCTTCTCGGGCGAGCGCCGAGGCGACGGAGGCGACGGAGGAGAGAAAAACCGGCTGTGAGAATGAGGCCTAAGAGTAGTGGCTGCCTTGTGGCTTGTGGCCGCAAGGCCTCCTATGCTTTGACATTGGTCCCTCAGTACAGCGGCATGACCACCATCCACACCTCGAGCATACCCGGACGTCGACCTTCAATTCTCCTGTCCGGAGCACAAGTTCATGGAGGCTCATGTCTATTCACGACGTGTTCTCATTCAACACCCCGCCGCTGCCCTTCATTATCGTTTCTAGGTGAACTGTCCTTGACTACTATTCAGGCGGTTTCATTCAGCTCGTCGGTGGCTGTACTCGCGATCAGCTGTTAAGAGCTTTCCCCATTTGCTACAGCGTATTTCCCATCATGATCTCAGACACGTCAGCGTGCCAGCCATCGACCAACATGGGATTACCATCGACTTTCATCTCCTTGCTACCGTAGCCTCACGCCTTATAATAACTTTCGGAGAAATTATATGGACACCCAAATATCTAGTGGTGGATATGTAGAGAATGTCAACTAAATATGGGCTGGTTGGCTGGGTTAACGCTCTAACGTTAAAAATACGTGAATCGCACGCTGAGCGACTGCTCCGGGGTTAATCTCCAGGGAGGATCTCTACCTTAAACGCGCTTTGAACTGGAAGGTTGTGGTGTCCAACTAGTACCCTGCGGTTCAACGGCGGCCCGTTTCCTGGGCTTTGCTGATCACCGGCATGATATGACTCTTGTCCACCTCACGTGGCCAAGGAGACACCCAGTGTTTGCAAAATCCTTTTCAATAGCGGTAAAAGCCCGGTTAATTCCGGAGTCGTCGTTGTGCCCGAAAAATTGTGGAGATGGCCCCGGTAGGTGATAGCTGGTAGCTGGCAGCTGACAGCATCGGACATTGGCTGGTCGTCGCATTGAGCGACTTTATGAGACGCTAAGTGCGCAGGTTGATATATGAAGACAGCCTGGTGCTTGCAGGCCGCCTACGTTTATTTAGGAAGGCCCGGTATACCTTTGGCTGGTCAGTCGGCGTCGGCGGAGCGGGCCGATGACTTTGTGCTGCGGCCTGGCTCGGTTGCTGATGCCGTTCTCTCTTGCACGAGCGTTCGCTCCCTGGCTAGTGGATAACTTCTTCGCCGTTGACGCAGGTAGCATTAGTGCCGACGGCAGTGCCGCTACAAGACCGCGTGATAGGGCAAATTAACAGGAGTTACCAACTTGGGCAGCTTCTGAGAATCGAACACAACTGGTGCTTAAAAGAGCGTGGTGTGAATTTCGTGTAAGCCACACTACTCTATAGACCACGCTGGCACGTTCGGGCGGCGAGTTTAAAGCGGGGCTTCTTGCGAGTTTATGCTAAGAAGCATGTGTGAAATAGCGAAGGCGCAAATTAAGAGATGAGCAATTAAGCGAGTGGTAAAGTGCGTGCGCGCGACAGAGGGAAGCCGCAGATGGGAACCATTAACGCTGCAACGTCATACATTTAAAGGCGGATTTTAAGTGTCACCCAGTTTTTCTTTCTTTATTTTAGTGGAGGAGAAATGGCTTGATGGAGTGTGATTTCTTAGCATGTGGACAATAACAAAATATTTTATGAATTTTTTATCAGTCCTTCACTATATTTTCCATGCCTGTTAACAAGAGTCAAAAGTGTTTTTTTTTGTTGTTGTTGTTTTTTGGCGCTAGAAAATGAAGCATAACTACTAACACTCTATTAATGACGACCTGGACACCAGGAAATGTGCGCCTATTGCAGAGGCTGACAAAGCAGCAAGAAATAAAAACCGTTATTCGTTATTACTTTACATATCACAGTAAACAAATACAGCATCTTGCTTATACAAGTTTTTAAAAAATCGGGAAAAATTTATTATTTTGGTAAACATACAATCTAAGCTTTACAATTTGCGTAATTTAAATATTGCATGAAGTACAGTTGGGAAATGATACTTTCACTTCATAAAAATGTCGTTTAGTATTTATTGGCGCAAAAGATCAGAGCAACTCTCTATAGCGCTCGAAAATATCACCTCACATTTGCTTTGTGCTTAGCATGGAAGACTCTTCAAACATATTTATTATGCTACTGATAATGGCAAAATAACAACTATCTCTTCCTTTTCATGTTGGATGCTTCGCTTGCTTGTATTAGTGCAAAGCAGGTAAGCCTCAGTAGAGATTAACTGTCGCAGCCAGTGACTCACTTTCACATCCCCTAAAGGGATGTATACTCACTCCCTTTGTTTTCTGAAGGCAGTCCCTTAAATCATGTCAATTGTTTTCTACATTGGTCACTACCAAACATCGACCAGATCGCCATAAATATTAATTATCGTCGATCATAAACAGTTCGATATATAAATATATATTATTGTCCGATATCTAAAGTATAGGCGTCAGCCCATCCGCACACACGGCGGCCTGGAGTCGTTGTACCTGGGCAGCGTTTTCGGCCAATCAAATTAAACCTAGTTGAATCTCAGGATCGAGCTATAACAGTGGAGTATCCAAATTCTTTTTTGTTTTTCTCTTTATCTATATCTTGAATTTCTGGACAAGCCGTCCCATATGTACAAGATATGCCCTATTCAGAGTCTCAGGCATAGTTTACATCTATCTGAGCATTGCTCGAGGTGCCGCTGGATAAGGGCAACAGTATTCGGAAAAGTACTCGTTTGTAAACGCCTCGGCACGCTGTCTTGGCCCTCAATGTTTTATCTGCCGGTGGGTATTCTACCCTGTTTAGCCTATAGTGCCCAGTAATTTCTTTATAGCTTATAGCTTGTCCTTACTCTGAGTGTACTGAAGCCTACATGGAAGGTGAGATCGAGGAGGAGCTCATGGGCTCCCTCAATTTTCTTTAGCTGGAAGTAGACTATTACCCATATTATAAAGATTATTGTGCTATCCTGACATGTTTCCAGTAGCTCTTTTTACGCACAGAATTTTTTCCAGTCGGTGGAAACCGTGTGGCACTGGGATTCGAAACTCGGTCCACTTCAACGCGAAGCCAATGATGTACCTCTGCGTGCCATCGCAGGAATCTTCCTGTGGGCTTTTAATAAAATCAAATCAATGTTTATTTCGCATGTACCAACGCATATGAAGAAATTGCCGGAAAAAAGCTGCCTCTAGGCAGCTTAACGAGTCAACAATCCTAATGATCAGCAGGGAGGCAACACAAAAGTTTATACATTTCTAAAAGCAACCACATCAAGGAAACACCAAAGAATACAGGGAACAGCTATATGCATACGTAAATAATCTTAAACCACGTTATTTAAAAACGCATCCTGAAATTTACGACGTGAACAGGAAAACAAATGGAAGTTAATGTGGGTATACCTACTCAGAAGACATGGAAGAGTATATTGAAGACATTATTTACCAAGACTTACGTGAGGTGTCGGCACTGTCCATTCTATGCCATGTCTTGTTGGATAGACGGATTCTTTTTCCTTGATTTGTCTCAATTCCGGAGACTTGCTACATTACTCCTAATTTCCCATTTTAAAGTGACGCGAAGGCGACACCTAAAAAGATTACATGCTTTAATCACTCCGGAACGACTAAAGAAAGCCGCACTTGGATCTCGGTATGATCAATTGGATGTATTTCGCAGACATCATTTTTGATTAAATAAATACGTTTAAGGTTACTCACCTATGTTGTGCCCCACCCTATAACTGGACGCAATATTTAAATGCGATTTGAATATTGAATTGTATACCACCATTTGTTTTGTTTTGTTTTTTTGTCGTGAGAAGGATGTAGATTAGACATCCTATTATAACAGTGATTTCGAGCTATATTTAAGACGTAACTGACATGATTTTCCTATTATACATTGGCAGAAAGTATAACTTCTAGGAATTTAAACTGTTCTCCCATTTCTACAGAGCGCGAGTTTGATATAATATGATCGTGCTGAGCAATAACTTTGTTTTTCGGTCTAACTATGACAGGTTTGGTTTACACTCTCATTTATTTGCATCAGGTTTACTGTGCACTAGACCCCAAGAGCATTCATTGTGGCATTACACCGTTAAATATATGGTTAAACATTTGCACCCGAAAAAGAAAAAAAAAAACTCCAATTATATCATTTGCATGGATGACAAACCTCACACTATGGCTAATGTTTACAAAATCGTTTAGCTAAATATTGCTGAGCAAAGACCCTACCGTACTGCATTGAAGGACACCGCACAAAAGCGGCTTCGGTTCAGACATTACACTATTCATTAATGCCGCTTGCAGTCAAACGATAAATAGGAATTTCGCTGTGATAGTGATTTTCCTTGGAAACATAACAGTGTAATTTATTCAGCAAGATTTTATGATCTACCAGGTTAAAGGCCCTTGAACAGTCCACAAACATGTCATAGACAATAGCCTTGCTTTCAAGTGGCTTTATTAAATATTCCTGCTACTGCAGCATGTGCAAGTTCGGTTGATTTTCCTTTGCAGAAGCCAAGGTGAAATGGTGTTAGAAATTTTAATTTGTGAATGACGTTTTACATCCCCAGATGCATCTTTATTTTTCATAGGTTTTCAAAAACAATGGCAGAACCGAGATTGATCTGCAGTTGGTCAGGGAATTTTGATCGCTATTTGTTTTAAAGAACGACTTTAGAAAATTACCGGAAGAACTACAGCTTCTAAACATATGTTAAAGTTGTAAAAATACGAGCAAGTGTTGGAGCTATATATCAGCTACATGCTTGACTGGCCACATTTGAATAGCATGAATGTCACAGTTAAATGTTGTTGTTAATATTTTTTATCAGCGACAATAATTCGCCTTCGTGAGTGCAGAAAAACTGTTTCATCATTTTTAATACGAACATATTTGCTAAAATCAGATTCAGCAGCATGGGTAAGCAGTTTCGCTCAGAAAAGTAGTGAATGCATTAGCCAGTTCAACAGCAGAAACTTTCTTTCCATCAATATTAATTTTGTTAATGCAGTGCATGAACTGCCTCACTACAGAAGTATTTAAGCTCGACCATAGTACACCATGACGAACTTCCAGAAGTGACGCGTGATAGGCTGTTCGTGCAGATCGCAGTTTTTAGTCATTTTTTTCCTATGCTTCTTAAATAAAATGTGACATTGCAGACACCGAACAAAAAAACACACACACAAAAGGAAAACACTCAATAGCCTCTTATACCGCAAGGTCCTCAGCTCCCTGACAGCCCAAAAATTTTCTATACAGCTTTTCTTTCGTTTATATTTCTCTGTGAAGCTCTGGCGTTGTCCACGGCTTGTGGACGCTGCATGCGAAATTTCGTACGTGTCGCGAGAGGGAAACAGTCGCGATATAACTGTTTAAAGGAATCGATGAACATATTATAGACGGCATTTGCGTCATCAGGTTCAGCTATCTTACTCCGAGCTATTTTGACGTGCGCATCATCAAAACATTTCCTTGGTATGTGATTGATGTAGACTTACTTCCTTTCGTACTAGCTATCTCTTTGCAAAGAATCAAACACCGGAAAATGGTCGGTAATATAGCAAAATAAAACACCAGAAAAAAAACATTTCACTGCATAAAGATGGCAATAACTAAATCGAACCGAATAGCACTCTTGTTGGTATATTGTTCAGGTTAATAAACCTTTAGACCTAGTAGTCATATTATTGTCCCTAGCAGTTGGAGTGGGATTATTCCTATCAATATTAAAGTCCCCGTAAGTTATTCAGGTTTTCTTATCGTGACACTGAACAGCAGAAGCCAGGAACATATGTCATAAAACTGCTAAATATGATGCAATATTACCTTTGGGAGAGCTATAACACACAGAAAACACAGCAATTTGTGTAAAAACTTCGTTTGGTTTGGTTTGTGGGGTTTAACGTCCCAAAGCAGCTCAGGCTATGAGAGACGCCGTAGTGGAGGACTCCGGAAATTTCGACCACCTGGGGTTCTTTAACGTGCACTGACATCGCATAGCACACGGGCCCCTTGCTTTTCGCCTCCTTCGAAAAGTTGCCGCCGAGGCCGGGATTCGATCCCGCGCCCTTGGGAACAGTAGTCGAGCGCCGTAACCACTGCGCCACCCCAGCGGGGTTTTGTGTGAAAACTAGAAAAAAAAATTATAATCTGGAGTAATTAAGGTGTATGGCTGATGTTCGCCTTCGTCGTCAGCCTGAAGCAATAATGCAACGCCGCAACAGTCATGTATCGATGCCATCGAAGGCCTCAATACCACCAACCGTTTCTTTCAAGGGTAACAATTCATGCTTTCCTTTTGATGCCAAGCAGCAGGGTATAGAACTGCATATTGGTCGTGGCTGACTTTCACGCATGCTTTTGCAACAGTGCAGAAATCTTTCGACTTGCTATTGTAACCCTCGTACTTTGACAGCGAATTGACTGCTGCCTCCGAAATTTCAGTGCAGGCGCTTAAATAATGCAGGCTAGCGCAATTAGTGTTACATGTCATCAACTGCTTCAATGGAAGTGTCACATTTCACGCAGGTTGCTTCACGTTGTTAATTCTGTACTGCTTCAGGACACCAAGACACCGATGGGAAACAGAGAGTACAAGTCGCATAAGCGTAAATCAGAGCGTTAATGTTGTGATCAACTACCAACAGTGTAAATAGTTAGCTGCACATTCTCTTAACTTGTGGACAAGAGCCTGTTCTCAACTTGAAGCTGCTCACGATCACGAATTAAATTTTTCTGCACAATGTAAGACTGCATCATGAAAATCAACGTATTCGCTGATCGTTTTGTGCTTCCATTTTTTGTTGTTTATTATCAAGAACACGTCACATTGTATTTCATTGACAGAGTTAATCACTCGGTCCGAGCGCAGCAGAAACATCAAAGCAAGATATTGCTACGCATCGAAGGGCTTTATAACAGTGTCTTATACAATAGTTAACAATTGCTTTACAGGTAATAATGACGTCGCGAAAGCTGGACTTGGCAGAAAGAAGCAAGCATGACGTCACGTCTAGGGGGAATAATTCCCCAAATCTATAAGACTGATGGGCCTGAATATGCCGTTGCTGCCAAAAATCGAGGATTTACAGTCACTTCTTTATGTAGCAGAGGGTAGCGCAGCGTCCGTCACAGTACACTCTCATCTTCACCGGTAACGATCGTACTCCAGGCAGGTAACGGGTCCGATCCGAGGAAAGCCACGTTCTTAACAGGAAACGGAAGCAGCTGTAAGGGAGGGTTGTGGCAGAGGGTTAACTGCACTGCTGACAAAAACCTGTAGAATGCAACGAATCTGTTGAAACCTTTTGCGCGGAAAGTGTTTCGTGTAGGGTGTCCCCGGTTTGTTAATTGATAGTAGGAATCTAAATCGGGAAAAGGGGTCGATTCGATTAATATTAGAAGTTGTGAGATTTGGCTCGAGCCATTTTTTTTTTTTTTTGTCGCTCATACGAACTCGCATAAGTATTAAAAGACAGCGAATTTCTCATCGCGAAAATTGCACGGCCGCTTCGTCTGCCTCAGTGTTTCCTAGAGTAAGGAAATAGCCGGGTATATCCGTGGAAGACTACTAAATCCCGGCTCTATGATGTCTTCAAGAATTCTTCGTTTCAAGCCAAATTGGTCTTCCACGTTACTGAACGAACTGGCCTTGTCGAGGAATTTCAATTCTCGGTGTATGTCGCTGAATGTCGCTCGCATATGTGGACTTCCTGCTGATACTGTGAGCTGTATAGTGCCTAGTTACTAGCGTATATCTCAGGTACCGCTGCCGCTTGATATATAGATGACCCAGTTTAGCTGCTCGTCGCTGATTCAGCTCCAGAATTTCAAGTGCATGTGTCGAAGAATTTCGGCGAGTTGAGCCATCAGTATATATAAATGAATGTGTGACCAGGATACCGACTATATATCTGCTTCATAGCTAACATGTGAGCATCAAACGCAGTCATGTTGCATTTCTTATTAATCATCCCTTCGATAGACAACTCAATCGGCGGAGCCATGAGAGATAGATACACTGTATCACCCGTTCGGAAGATACTGGTGCTGTTCTTGAAACACTTATGAGTTCTACTGCATATAATGTGGAAACTATCGGCCGTCTTTTATGTTGGGGCATTATAAAACCTGCGGATAAGTCTCTTTCATAGAGCTAGTAGTCACTTGAGGAGCACACATACACACGCGAAATCTATAGCTCTCAATGTAAGCGCTCTTAGAAGATCCGTCCAATATCCGTACAGTGCACACAGTTTTTGGACTCATGAGGTGGTTGTTCCCTTTCAGCTGAGAAGAGGTCGAACGTGGCTCAACATAGCGGACAATTGGACTGCAGCCTACGGTCGGAGTGACCAGCAGCTAGATTACTTGCTTCGCCCTAACGTAGTAGTTTCACATGCCGGTTTCCAGCGAACATGGGCCGACTGGAAAGCTGAAATGAAGGGTGCGTTTCCGTCGACGACCAGCTTCCAACACATATTCCATGGACGTGGAAGCACGAAAGGAGCGTCACGAAAGCGTCGAAGCTTACTTCTACGGCAAGCGGGACAAAGCAAGACGCTGTAACATCGGTGAAGCAGCACGCATCGAGCACATCATCACTGGACTCAATGACGAAAATCTGGTACGGTCCCTCGGCGTCCGAGACTACACAATTACGGATGAGTTGCTCCAGAGCACGAAACGGCTCTACTATCGCACGGACGCAGTGAAGAAAACTAGCCCCAAGACGCTGTATCAGCCACCGGACGCGCGCCATTCACACCGCGTCCGGGAAGGCAACAACTACATACCGGACGCGGCTCAACGTCCACCTCGCACTGGAGGCGACAATGAAACCCCGACGGAAATACAAGGGGAAAAGCGAGCCACTTTGTTTCCCTTGCTTTGCGTACGGATTTTCGGGTAGCATGCCCGAAACCTCAACGTAAACCGCGATGTACAAATTGCGGCAAATCTGGCCACGAGGCCAAAGAATGCTATTCGAGTAAATGCTCGACAAACAACGACGGGACGAAAACAGCAGTCCTCGCGCAAAAGGAACACGACACAGTGGGCAGCATGGCACCCAATCAGAAGTATATTGAGGGCCAACGTGAACGGGAAGCTAATTAAGGCATACATCGACACGGGAAGCCAGTACAGTGATGCGAGAATACGAGGTGGGAAAGTTGCAGTTGTCCTTCGAACCAGTTACAGTTCTCCTTCGAACCATCCCTTTACGATTAGCAGGTACGGATTGCGAAACACGCCGCCAACGGGCAGTTTTGAAGCGAGGCTGACGGTAGACCAATTGGAGGAATATGGGATAGTCCTTCGTCCTGCAGTGGGTATAGTACGGATGATGATAACAATGACGACGACGGTCGACCAGTTCAGCCGACGTTCAGATTCGCCTTGTCCGAGACGATGTTCAGGCTACTCCACTGTTTGTTGGGCAACCATTTACTGAACAGCCGCACATAACGGTGGTGCGCCGCAAGAATACAGTGCGCATTTTCGAGGAGCGCGACAAATCAGAGGATGGGACGGAACTCTGGCCAACATAGCTGCACCGCGCCCTACCGCCACGTCGAGTGAACTTGTTGGCGAAGGAGGCTGTTGTCATATCTGCGAATTACGTCGGCTCCGTTGCACGGGGACATACGTGACAACGTTACTGACAGTGACATTTTCGTCCATGGCAAGCTGCACAAGCTACGCGATCAATACATACCAAGCTGTGTGCTAAAGGAAGACGAAGTTGGCCAACTATGCATACTTGTGTGTCGTGGGTACGTGCCATTTCCCAGGGAAGAAGAAGAAGCAGAACGACGTCTCATACTTCAGAGAGGAACATACCTGGAGGTCCCCTCTCTAGCTTAGGACTCCGCTTGTCACCACCAGTTTTACTATTGTTCGTGCGAGTGCCAAGGAATTTGTATTGGACACCATTTGTGGCATTATCCTCGAATACATTATTGCAACTGGTAGGTTGACTTGTTCACCCTTCTCGAAATTCTTTCCGGATTTTTTTTTTTTTCAAAATTTTTTTTATTGTTATTAAATTCTAACCGCAATTTTTATAGCTGCATTGTTACACTTCTTTACATTGTCGTCTTGCGCCAATCTTTTGCCCGCCATCGCCTATAGAAATTCCGTTGTGTACGACACTAAGCCTTGGCCAATCTACGCGCCACGCTTCAAGGGGCCAACAACAACTCTCCGTTGATCATCGCGCAAAACCAGAAGATCGCAATGGCAACGTTGTGCATAAAAAACGGATATCCTGAACCCTCCGTTCTCGTAAGCTGCAACGAAAAAAACACGATAAAGGCAATCTCGGGAGACGATGCCGGTGGGCACATCAATTCCTTTTACGCAAAAGGAGGCACTCGTCGCATTGATTAAAAAGTACCGCGACTGCTTCGCAACGCGCCTTTTGGAAATCGGGCGCACGCGCGCATCTGAAATGAGGGTTGAGGTGACCAGGGACAATCCGCTAACGTACCGCCTACACCGCATAGCACACTCGGAAATGAGGTTGTGAGGACAATGATCGACGAACTTAATGAGGCTGCGAGTAGTGACGGAGTCTGGCTCTGCCTACGCTAGCCCTATCTATACTTGTATCGAAAAAGAACGGCGAAAAACGGCTTTGCGACTTCCGTGCCCTCAATAAAACAACTTAGAAGGACGGGTATCTGCTCCCGTTAATTAATGGTTAACTTGACCGGTTTCACGATAAACGATGTTTTTACGAACCCAGACCTTGCATGCGGGTATTATCAGGTGCCTGTTAATGTAAATAGTCGAGAGAAGACACTGTTCGTCCCTCCAAACGGACACTATAGAATTCACCCGCTTGCCATTAGGACTTGTCAACGCACGAGCGTGTTGAAGCGCATGATAAACACAGTGCTCGGATCACTCAGACACACGAACGTCATGTCGTATACATGGATGACCTGCTGATTTCCTCGGCTTCGTTTGAAGAAGGATTAGATAGCTTAACACATGTACTTGAAGTCCTGCAGGCTGCTTGATTTACATTGTATTTGAAAAGGTGCTCTTTTTTCCGAGAGAAGAATCAGCTAGGTACACGAGATTTTTTATTCAGGCATCAACTCCGAACCTCAAGCTGAAAGGAACCGCTGATTTTACTACACCAGCAAACGTCCACGACATCCGACGTTTCTTGGGCCTTTGCAGCTATTTCAGATGCTGGAAGGACGACCAAGAAGCTGCGTTTTGGGAACTGCGAAGGCACCTAACTTGAGCAAGCCAAAGCTGGCACTTTACACTCATGGAGCGAAGACGGGAAGACGGAAGTGCACACCAGAAGTGCATTCAGTTATGTACAGCCTTTATCAAAAGATTACAGCCCAGAGGGCTTGCTTTTAAGCCGTATAATATGACTTCTGTAATAATCGTGGAATGCCTAGCCATTGGAGAGGGTAGGATGAAAAATCTTCTTGCCTTCAGCAAGTATGGAAACCTGGGAACACATTACGAGCCACATAGTATCGCTCAAGAGTAGACCCCCTGGGCTGTAAACTTTTGATAAAGGCTGCACGTCAGCCTTTCCGCGAAACAAGGAACGGTGCAATTCGTACGAACTTGAGGCGTTAGCGGTTGTATGGACTATTGAGAAGCTTATAACATACCACTACAGAAACCTGTTTCTCGTTGTTAGGCTGTAACTCTCTCAGGACTACCTTGTCCAAGCGAAATCTGGTGCGACGTGTGGGCAGGAGGTATCTGAAGTTACTGCAATACATGTGTAAAGTAGAACACCGACCAAAGCCTGCACTGAGCCATGTTGATGCCCTCAGCAGGGCGCCTGCCTCGGAATCCGAAGAGGTTGATGTTGCAAGAGGCAATATCTTTATAACGGGGGCTCACCGACGACGAGTGGTTGACGCTAGCACACAAAGCGGACTCAACGTTGCAGTCTGTCGCAGACACCTCAAGGAGATCGCCCAAGACCGAAGAAACGCAACGCATAACAAGTAAGTATGTCCTGGTAGATGTCGGGCTTTTCAACACTTCCAAGGGTGAGGAAAGCTTGCTATGGGGGTCGGCGTCAGGTCGTGAGACGGTGTCACAAAGCAAGTATTGGCTTCCAAGGATGCGACGGTACGTGAAAATTGAAACGACACATCTCATGCTGCTTGGAGTGTTTTTATTGGAAAGCTCATCCGGGAAAAAAAAAAAAAAAAAAAAAAGGCCAGGCTGCATAGCATCGAAAAAGTGACCGCGCCATTCAACACCAGCCATATGGATCACTTGGCCCATTCATTCGCATCACTAGCGACAACACGCACGTCATTGTGGCAGTGAATGGCTCTACAAAGTTTGTGATCATTCGTACTGTGAGAAGCACTGCGTCGAGCTACGAAAAGGGTTTTCTCGGGGACCTTGTTGTCCCCTTCGGGGCTCCGCGAAGGTTGACCGCCGACCAGGAAGCCGCTTACACCAGCCAGAAGTACGAGTACTGCAAGTGGCTCAACGTAATATACGTGAAGAACGCAAAGTGCTGAACCAGGGCCAACGGACAGGTTGAGAGATACAACTGAATAATAACGCCCGCCATTGCCAGTCAATCAGAACGAAGTGACAAAAAGGACTGGGACGCGGTTGCAACAGGTAATTAACATTAACAGTTGCGCCATTCATTCTGCTTTTTTCAACGCCCACGGAACGTTACAAGGGACCCCACTGATAACGCCATCTCGTTGGAGCTTGACGCCAGAGCGCTTAAGCTACGGTAGACGCAATCTAAAATAACTCCCGGGATCAAGAGAGACAGAGCAAGAGTTTCAACAAGCGACGAGAGATAGCGCTGAACCAGGTGACATGGTACTGACCGAGAGGAAGCCACTTGCAACGGAGGAGTCGCGCAATTTGTGCCCAAAGAACAGGGGACAGTGCACGCTTCCCGACTACAGATACAAAGTGCAAGACTTCCTCGAGGTGCTACAGACCCGGTGTTTCTACGAAGACGTGATCGCGGCACACCGGATGAGGCGCTTCACACTGGGAACTGCGGCCAGCGGCTATTCGTATTCAGACACCGAAAACGACGATAGCGAGGTAGCCTACGAGTGAGAAGAAAAAAGAGAGAGAGAAGACAAATCAAAGATCTCAGTCACATCATTCCAAACGAGGGCGGCTGAAAACAAAAGGATGGTCGCCTGTTGTCGACGGAGGAGCCACGTGTCTCCGGGCCGCGAACAAAAGCCGCGCAGGCTCTCTCCGGGCTCCCACCTCGAACTCTTCAGGGGAGCTTTGCTCCGCTGTGGTCTCCAGACTTTCAAGTTACTTGGCCACTCCGGTCTCGAACATCTGGTCGGGGCGGGAGCGGCGATAGGAACCGAGTGAACTATGTCGCCGCGGAAACTGGCCCTTGGGAGCATGCAGTGTGTGTTTGTACACGCCGTGCCAGCGAGTTGTAACGTAACTTAAGGAAATACACCTGTTCCCACGTTCTTGTTAAATCACTTAGTCGACTATAATGTTATTCTCCAAAAAGTCAATGGGAAAAGTATTCATGAAGTAACTGGACGTTTGCAGGCATAAAGACTGGATTGTAAGGTTGCGGTCAATACTTCTCTGTTTACAATGACATATCCAGCAGGACAAGAAGCCGATGCTATTACATTAGAGACAAGGATAAATTATCGGAGGCCTATATGCGAAGTTGTTCCCATCTCACCTTGTTACCGTCCTCAAAGCCAAAAGAAGCAACCGGTGGCGAAAGCTTTTAGCAACTTCAAGCGCGATACGTGGCAGAGGAAATTAGATGCGTCATCAGTAAATGTAGACAGCAAGGGGAAAGGACACGAAAGCGCAATAAATTGGAAACAGAAGGGCCCATATTAAACAAATATTCACTGAAAAAATAATAACCTCTACTAAACGCACACTATACAGTCCACAGCATCAAAATATGGAACTGAAAATAATGATTTCTGAACTCCATGGAGGGATTTTTATTTCATGCATGGGTCTCGGGCGAACTTCTGATGACACAAGCCATCTTCGGCCGGGGTGGTGCAGTGGTAAGACGCCCGACTACTGTCCGGAGTTCCTGGGTTCGAACCCGACCACGGCGGCTGCGTTTCAATGGAGGCGAAACGAAGCGGCGTCCGTGTGCTGTGCGACCCCAACCCCACTCGGCAGGACTGGGAGGCGACCCTGCTCGGCTGCTATGACCTGCAGGCCCAAAAGGCCTTGGTCGAGCGCTCCCGGACAGCGGCCGACGCCACTGGGGTCCCGTACTAGGGACCCCACCCAGTATCTGTAAGGGCTGATAGTCAAAGATCCGGCCCATGCATACATCCACCCCCTTTTAAATGAATAAATGTTTGTCACCACCACCACCACATGTCAGCGCACGTTAAAGATCCCCAGGTGGTCGAAATTACTCCGTAGCCCTCCACTACGGCTACTCTTTCTCTCTTTCCACCTTCACTCCCACCTTCATCCCTTCCCTTACGGCGCGGTTCAGGTGTCCACCGAGTAAGTGTGACAGATACTGCGCCTTTCCCTTCCTGTGAACCAATTAATAATAATAATAATAATAATAATAATAATAATAATAATAATAATAATAATAATAATAATAATAATAATAATAATAATAATAATAATAATAATAATCTTAGGCTGATTGCTTCAGATCGCCCTGAAGCGACCGCACATTAGGCTTGTCGAAATGAGACGCTCTGACTACATTCGGCTACCTCTTTCCGAGTGCTCGCACCTTATTCAGGGCGCATTCAGGCACTCCGGCCTTTTTCTCGGGGTGGCTGGGACGCTCAATGTCACGCGGCGCCGGCTCTGCTGGTAGCGAAACTATCTGCGACGAGCAGCGAAGCCGCGACTCTTTGGATTTTCTCACATTCGAACACTGTACAACGAAGGTCATCAGTATATGTGCCAGTGTCTGGGAAGGTTCATTTGTCGTGCGTAGCAGCATAGATCACCGCGTCAGCGCCGGTGACTGAGCCACTGCGCCAGCGGCGTTCGCGAATATTGAAACGGCTTATCGCTTGGGGTCTCGAGGCTTGCGGTGTGTTTTGAACCTGCATTTTTGAAGACGCATCTTCACCATCCTTCATATACAGTAGAAGTATTAACTAGGGCGTGCAGTGCAATAAATATATACGTGCACATCGAAGGTTTTGTGATCTGCCGGCGAACTCACGGGGATGACGACGCTGACCAAGCTCGAAAGTTACGTTGTGGCACCGATTAGTTTTCGGCGATTTTGCAGCGAGTGTTTTAAGAATGAAATCATATTTTTTTTTTTTTTTTCAGGAAAACTACGATACGGAATAAATACAATGTGCCACATGTCCGCTACCAATCAGGGGCAAGCACGGTGACAATAGCTTTCACGCTTCCTTTCTGTCGCGTTACCGCTCTCACAGCGTCTCGCATGCTCTCCCCGATCTGCGCGCTCTGAGCCAGCGGACCAAAGCGCCCAGCGGAATGACAACAGTTTTACCGCCTCATATTATGGCAAAAGAGGGACAGTCAAGCACCGCGGCTGCTGGGGTGCTGGATGCTCAGGCGGCTCAGGCGCTGTCCTGAACGGCAGCCGATGCCGGAAAGATGTTACGTGGGTGTGGCGTATGCCAGCGTGCGGCTAACAGCAACGTCAGTGTGTTGGGTGACGAATATGTGCTCTTTCCTGAATGAAGTCTCCGACTGCCCTCAACACACCGTCCGAAGAGAACGGCCGACTGTCGTATGTCCCTTCGTCCGCCGCCGCACAACCCGGCGTCGGAGCAGCGCAGCGGCGGCCGGACGGCCGATCATCGATTTGGCCTCCGATCATCAGCGCGTGTCCTGTGTTGTCGGACACGCCCAGGTGCTCGCTGCGCGCGCAGCCCCGCTCGGCGCGCGAAAGGGCAGCAGAGTCTCGCGCGCGTGCGTGGCTCGTTTTTGCTAGCATCGGGGAGGTTTCATTGAAGAAACGCGGCCGCTGCTCCAAGCCTTCGGAAAGCAGTCCCATTGAAAAAATAGCGCGTCACGCGGCGCGTCACGCAGCGCGCGCGCGCCCATTGGCCCGCGCCGCCGCGGGGAGGAGGGGGCGCAAGCGTGCGTGCGGGAGGCGACCATTCTCGGATGCCCCGCCGGAGCGCGGAGTTAGGCCTAGCAGCGCTGCGGCAGCGTTCGAGTAGGCGCCGATGCGACGACGGCGACTCGGCCGCAGGGCCTAGCCCATGCAGGGCCGGGCCGCTCGGCCATGGCGGGATCGCGGGAGCACATCTCGCTGGGGCAGCCGCGGCCGGGCGTCGCCCGGCGCCAGAACGAGTACGTCGAGACCCCGCTGAGGAGCAAGGATGCGGTGGTGGCGGCGCAGCCCAAAAAGGCCGGCCACGAGGACTCCATCATCTGCGCCCGATGCGGACGCTGCCGCTGCGACGCCTGCCAGGCGCCACGGCCGCTGCCCTCGCGCTGGGTGTGCGGCGATAAGGTGCACTGCTCGGCCGGCGCGCTGGTCGACTGCTGCTCGTGCGTGTGCTGCGCCAAGGGTCTCTTCTACCACTGGGCCAAGGACTACGACCTGGACACGGACGTGTCGTGTGCCGACCAGCCGTGCTCGTGCGCGCCGCACCGGCGATGCGCGCGCTGGGCTTGCCTGGGACTCCTCAGCCTGCTACTGCCCTGCCTGTGCCTCTACTGGCCGCTGCGTGGATGCGTCAAGCTCTGCGAGTTCGGCTACGCGGCCTGCGCGCGCACGGGCTGCCGCTGCGAGCAGCGCGCCGAGGAGGCCGCCAGGACGCAGGGCCTGTTGCGCCGCTAGCTAGGCCTCGCGGGCGAGGCGAGTGTGTGTGTGTGTGTGCGTGTGCGCGCTGGTGTGCCGACGTGCCCCGATGGAGCGAGCGCCGCCGCCGAATCTCGTGCAGATAAGGCGGACGATGCTCGTGCGCCGAGTGCCACCGCTGTCGTGTGTACAGTAGAAACTCCGCCGGACGAGTCTAAGCGCGGAATATGTGTTTCGCCCCTCATCCCGTAGTTTGTGTTTATGCCCATGGTCATCCTTCGTGCGCGGCGCAGTGAGACGATGTGTGTCTTTTTATCCTGTGTCTCTGTTACGGGTAAAATTTCGGAGCACTCCATTTGTCTTCCGAAATCACCAGGCAGCTCTTCCGACGTCGGGGCATTCGAGCGCGCCTCGCATGCAGTGCTCTCGCCTCATCGATCCCACGCGTTTAAACCTGTTCGCGGGGATCCTCGTCGGGCGTCACTGTCGCTGGGAATTGTCAAAATAACGCATTTACCGAGGCGGGGCGCGGAATTCGCTGCTGCAACCCACACACCGGGGGCGACGGCCGCCATGTTCTAGATCGGTGCCACCCGCCGTCTCCTCCCCGCCGTGCGTGGGACCACCTGCGAGAAGCCGCTGCGCCGTCCTCGACGACCGACTGTAGACCCCTCCAAGATGCCGCCGCTTCGATTGCGTTCCTGGGCCCGCTCGGCTCGGCCCCAACTCAAGTCAGCCTCTGCGCCTGGTCCGCCTGGGTTCGAGCATTTGTGGTCGGACTAGGGCGACGCCGCCCCGCTCCGGGTCCCCGTGACGTGGCGGCGGCTCCAGCGCGCGCACCCAAGACCCTCCTGGTAGTTCCGCTCAGACACGTGTTGTCCGGTCGCCCCCTTTTCTGTGCACAGATGAAAACCTGACCCCTGTACAAATGTATTTAACAAAGCTTGTTTTACATTTTAATTTTATTTCTGCACTTACGTTTGTCTGATTTGCACCTGGACGGTAGCAGTCAACGATTTTCGTTGTTTGTTCTCAGGTGTGCTCTGTTGAGTGTGTGCTGTGCGCATAGTTCGCTTCTTAATTCCCGGTGAGCGTGCTTCCAACGAGCAGAGCTGTGCGAAGAGAGCGAGGCTGGGTAGTACAGTGCGCACAATGAACCCCGCTAACCAATCACTGGTGTCTCCAGTGGCTACAATCACCGCTTTCCGCAGTCCAGCTGTCATTGGTGAAGAATATCTAGCAGCGCTCCTAAAATCAATCAGGCAATTGGAATAACAAGGATTAGATCTGGTACAAAATGAAAGCGCAAAGGCGTTTTAATTGTGCACGCAAAGGTTACAGTTTCAAATGTCTAACTTCGGAAACGCGCCAATGCTATCGGTTCACGAGGCCAAGCATCATTCATAGCCGATTTCGTCATTATCCTTCGTATAATGTGACCGGTGCGCTAAACACCTACGACCTTACCGTTGATGTTACAAGGTGGATATGCTTGCAATGCGCAGCCGCACGTTCCATCTACTGGACCACTGCCGCCCGTTAACCTCGAAATACGCTGTTCAAACGGCCCGCACTGTTCGCGCAGCTCTCAGGACAGAGCTTCACCGAGGAGCAATCCCTGCAGCCAGTGCTCTGCCGACGAGGAGCTGCTGGAAAGAGCTTTCTTTATAAGTGCAAAAAAATACTGGTTCTTCTTGACTAATTTTGTGCCAATAGAACCATGGAAGCGCCCGACACCGGGTCTTCAAGAAGCACTGAACATACGGGGCGGAATCAAAAGAAAGGAAACTTGCTGAACAAGGCGCACAAACGGCATCGATTCTGGTGAAGCCCTTTCGGACAACGCTCTCATTACTAACCGCTTTCCATTGCGACGCAACGCTTCATACGCAGCGTCACGTGCCTGCTCGTTGATTTGGTGAGCGGAAAAAGTTAGATACAAAGGTTTTGTCGATGAAGCCCACCAGCACGAGCTCGTTCTTCAATTCGGTAATTTAGCCTCCGCATGCGGTACGTGATCAACCAGGTGCTCCGAGGGCTGACTGCGTCGAGAGGAGGTAGAATGTGCCATCCACACTGCAGTCCTCTTTCAGCAATTGACCAAAGCAATAGTCTACTGAGTACTACCGGCATAAAATTTTTTTTTTGCGACAGAATTCGATTTTTGCTGCTCAAAACAGACTAGTGGTAATAAGGCCGCAGAGGTCTCGTGATCGACGTTTTGGAATGAACAGCCTCAAAGAACCGTCTTTCTGAGCACTGTCGTGACTAGCAAGTTGCAAGTTTTCTTGCGATAACTGCCGTTGGCCGCGATGCATATGCTTAATTTTTATTCTTTCCTAGCACGTCAAAGCCCCGTGCTCTGAAATCAGCATCCCAATATGTCCTCATTGTTCATCGGAGGGTTATTTCCTTTTCACCTTCCCAAAGTAATTGTCCCACGGAGGTATTAGTCCAGAACAAACTAACGTTTTGAAACGTACGGTTGCCGAAACGTTTTTAAAATCCCATCCTTTGGTCGTCGTTTCTTGGAAATGATTTCGTTACTTCGCCAGACTCGGTGCCGTCATGCCTTAAGATTTATCCTATTTAAAGTGCACTCTCCAAAGCCGGTCCGTGCGAGATGAAAGTGATTTACCCAAATGCTCGAATTCAGATAGAGAACAATCTCGCAGGTGGCGTGGCCACACTCCGCTGCGCACAGGACGTCCTAATTTCGAACTGATGTGCCCCTAGCTTCGGAGGCGATGCCACTTCAGTAGATTCTCGTTGTGTCCCTCCTTGGTGTATTTATTTTTCGCTGCGACCAGCGCAGCTGCTGTCGCCAGCCTTGTTGAGGCAGAGATATATTGCAGATATATTTATATAATACACCAGCAGTGTCGCCTCTGAAGAGGCACAGCCGAGCACTTGGCCGCCGCTGGCGGCGCGCTCGGGAGTGTTCGCCGTTCAGGGGTGTTTGCGCAAAATACCCTGAAACGCCCCCTTTGCGCTGACAATTGTATATTGCACGGAGAGTCATCGATGTTGTCCCGTGAATAAAGACGCATTTGGCGGCACTCCTGTCTGTTGAGCCGGACTCTCGAGAAGCCCGAGGATGGCAGCGGATAGCCTGCGTCATCCTTGCTGCTGCTTTGTGCTGTGTGGCTCTATTTGCGCGCAAGCAGCTGCGGCGGGGTGTCGTTTTCTTTGCGGTCCAATGCACCGCTCGAGCGCTTCACGCGGGGGTGGCGCACGCCACTCGCGCGGCGAGCGAAGTTTCTGCCCAGCGCGGCTCCCCCCCTGTGCGCACACCCGCAGCTATCGACCACTGCGGCGGCAGACTCCCTTTCGGCGGTGTCGGTGGCCGACCGTGGAGACTCCTCCCGCGGGCGAACGTCCTTCGGCTGAGACAGCGGAAGGAGAGGGACTTCCTGCGGCCGGGGAGCAGGAAACGGGCCGCTCTTCTTCAATGGGCGCCCACTTCCTGCGCCGGGGGCCGTATAACAAGCGCCCTGCTTGCGCCTTCTTGGACGCGTGAGCGCGGCGAAGGAGAAAAAAGTAATGAAAGAAAAACGAGCCGACGGGGGCGTCATCTTGCGGAGGTCGAGGCAAACTTCGCTCCGCCGCGGTCGTGGCTGAAGGATTCGAGCCTGCAGTGTTGGTGATTTATCTAAGCCGCCTGGGTATTTAGGCGGCCATGCCGAGAGCAACTCGCCAGCGTGAGGAGATGCGAATAAAATTCGATTTCAGTGTGCCTGATGCCGTCGACGGTGTCGGATCTGGGATCGCAGGAGGAGTAATTACTGGTGCTCGTGCACCAGTAATTCATGCACTAGCCCGTGATAAGAAGCAGCTCGCAGAGAAAAGTCGACGGGCGCAGGGTTTCGCATCGTAAGGCCTTTTTCTCTGGCAGGGTGTCCACCACGGCGTTTGCTTTTCCTGAGTGCGGCCCCGAGTTTCTGCGTAGGCAGCGCTACGGGCAAGCCGCAGTGGCCGTCAGCTAAGCGGCAGCCAGAAACTGCAGGCAATATGAAGGTGATGCACATGACGCAACATCGGTGAATAACTGCCTGAGACATTTAGCGGCAGCTTTGAAATGCAAAAATTCCTTCCATTGCTTACAGTTTTCATGCAAACATAAAACACATTTTGTTTTTTGTTTTTTTGTTTTTCTGCCATGTGCCGAATTCCAGCTCCGTATATCTGCTCGCATGTGAGGACAGCTTAGCGAGGGCCGATTGATCAGCTGTGTTAAGGTCAATCAGCGGGTGCTGCAAGCTTCATGTAGGACTTCCACGAGTAGATAAAGCTCTGGACAAAGCGTTCGTCTACTCTTCCCCTAACAAGACAAATAACGTCGCTATTATACGAAAGCGGATCGCTCATGCTTCAGGCTTTTGGGTTGTTCACTAATAATGCATTGCAGTGCAGCTGCTTGCCGCCGTCGCTTTCAGCCTACGCGAGTGACAGCGATGCTTACTGGACGCTCATCTCCGCCTTTGTGGGAATGCCGAGATGTTACCACGGGCAAACTACTCTTTGTGCCACCTGGAAAGTTGCAAATGCTCTGCTCACTGTTGCGCGAGAAAGCAGAATACGGGCATACCTTAGACGTGACTTTATTCACAGGCCCACAGTGATGTCCTCTGTACCTTCAATGAGAACTGACCGTGTACATCGTATGTATATAGAAAACAACAATAACCTTGGGCGGCCCAGTGGTAGGTGTTGTTATCAACAGTGACGTCAGTTGTGTACCGACGTCACTGAAACAATTTGGACCTTTTGGCAGGTAATGATGAGGTGTGAAAACGCAGAGACACTATATATATTAACGTTGATATTTTCACTTTCTTCGGTATTCTTCTTGGATATTTTCCAATTTTTCTTTAGAGCACATGAGTAGCGAGACTGAGGAGTATATGTAGTTCATATGTACATGTGCGCGCCGGAGGGAAGTCCGTTGCGTTAAAATACCGAGACCTTTTGCGTCACATCAAAGCTACCGGAAGCACCGCGCTTCGACGTTGTTCGCTCTGCGAGGGGACAACGCCCAAGTTCACTAGACATATCCTGATGGAACGCAAAGCAAGAAACACGGACCTAAGCCCAATGCATACCGTTCCTGCTTGCATCTGGAGACATATACTCCCGTTGTAAATATGTGCTACACCAATGTCTGCCACTGAGTAGCAGTAAGTGTTTTTTATTTATTCAAATAAAACAAAAAAGAAAACGAAAGTAAAATGAAGTTTGCCAGCCCATGTATTCACGATTTTACAAAGGGGTGAAGGGTGCTGCCATATTGGGGTGGTGGGCTGCTATCGTAGCACTGGAAAGTGTTGATGACTCAGCCCAGTCAAACCGGTTTCTCCATGGATCGTAAAATGGTCTATATTTCATCTAATCCTCTTAAAAACCTGGACTGTAAAGCGGGGGAAGTAAAGGGATAGTAAGGACGAGGGACAGGAAATTAGAGGTGAGTGCTAGGAAGAAAGGACATGGTAGGTTAAAAATAAAATGGTGAGCATATCTAAAACATTTTGTCATTGGATACAGAACATTTTGTTTCTGAAAAAAAGAAAAACAGCTTGTGGAGTTTATTGCTTGGAAAGGCACAGACGCTGGCTTGAAAGTTAAAAATCTAGTCTGTTACAAGGGAAAAGGAGAAGAAACAGGTTGATGGGTGGCGATGTGATGGGAAGAGGCATGAAAACGGCAAAGAGCCCGCACTGCATGACAGCTTTTCCATTTCTCCCACCAAGCACCTGGTAGTAAATACCGCAATAAGGACCTGTTGTCAAGAAGCTTCAAGGAACCGGCTAGCGTTGTCCATTTCAAGCGCATGCACTGGGCACGCCACTAATACATGTTGAAAAAAAAATGCAACACATCGCTAGGGACTGATAACTGAAACAGTAATTGAATGATTGGGAACCTTATACTTCAGTTGTAAAGTAATCAACGAATTGAAAAGTTCCGAGGCAACGTAATTTGTCACTCGTTAAGTACAAGTTCTCCCAAAGCCTGAGGAGCACGTTTCCTGAAGCGGGTCACGTAACAAGAGATCCCCCATGCCAATTAATCGCACTTATTACTGGGCGCTGCGTGAGGTTTTCAGCAATATTCTTCCTGTGAGAAATCTTGGAGCCATTGTGTGCGAGCACCGCCTGTCAAATCCTATGTATTTCAGCGCACGAGACTGCCTTGGGAGCTCACAAACAATACGCGGCTGCACTCACTGATAGACACCACCTTTTCGCAGATACGCGGCTCCTGAGTCCTGACACACCCGTCTGTGTGTTTGACACGCCATGCTGATTGAAGGTCGACTGAGGGCAAGAAAGTCTCAAGTGACGTTGGTCTATTGCAGTATACGGTCACAACGTGAGACCAAAGGATGCATTTTGTAAACATTCAGTTCGTTTACATTTCATTTGGCCTTGGCGTCGGTCACGAAGAAAGCGCCAGCAGATGAGGAAATAAAAATTAACAATTTGGTTTTGATGAAAGCGCATTAACAGTAACTGTCGCCCTTTTCGATGAGCACCTCAATCGTGCATTAATGGAAGCAATGAAGGACGCAATGAAAGAAACAAAAGTATACTATCCAACGAGTTGGTCCAATACTGCATGGAACCTATAAAACAGAACAACTCTCCCTTATCCTTGCTCGTCTTTTGTCTTCGTACTCGTGTTTTGCCACCCTTTCTACCCAAGTATATTTAGAGTGACCCAAAAGGACGTTGTTCAGTAAAACATAAAAAACGTTTGCTTGAAAGCGAACAGCATGTTCCGCTCCCGGTTGGTGTTTCCTTTACTACAGCGACAAAAGTTCACGAAATCGACGTTCTCGGCAATAAGTTCGCACTAGCGCTGCGTCTCCACCAAGTCGCCTGGTCTTGTGATCAGAGCCCAGACCAAGCACATCTTCCCGCGCTTTGAGATACTTTAGGCTATTGGAGAATATGAGTGGGCCGAAATGATATTTTGTTTCCGTACACCAGTATTCCGTGAACGTTTCCCGCGCCAATAGCATATGCATACGCACGCGAGCGAAGGAAAGAGGGGGGGTGGGGGCGTATATTATTTTGCCTGGGAAAACGCCATCCGAAAAGCGGCCGACTTGAAAAGCGGCGAGGCTCCTCGCACGAAGGCCGCGGGGCGCCGGGGTGCTCGCTCCGCTCTGGGCGCAGACGGGGCGCGCCCGACCGGAAGCTGTGCAGGCGATCAAGCGAAGAGCGGAAATGACGACACGCTTGGACGCTGCCACACGCCCCCTCCCTTTCCTCCCGGTGTCCGCATGTGCGTTAGCCAAAAGGCTGCGACGGTGCTCGAACGGGCTTGCCTCGCACGGTCGTCCATCGAGCAGGCTGAATGAGTTAAATTTATTCCAGATGATTACAATACATCACACCCGCTCCACCTGTGATTTCTTTTTTCTTTTTTTTTTTTTTGCAGATTACCAAATTAGCAAAAAAAAATAATAATAATAAAATAAAATAAAAGAGCAGTAGTAATGAGGTAGGATTACAAATTCCAGAAAACGGCAAAAAATTCTCTGGACAATCACGACACTTCGCGACGCGAAATATTAGCGAAGCGGTCGAAACTTCGGCGGTGGGCAGCTCCGTTTCGCATCCACCGCCGCAGACGAGGCTGACGAAGTGCGCACGGCTAGGCCGCGGGGTTTCCAGGGTTTATTTCTGGGAGAAATCGGCTGACGTTTTCCGGCCTTTGTTTCTTTTGGAAGCAGTCGGTGTTTTTCCGCTCCCTGTAGTGCCGGTGCAAACGCTAAAAGCAGCGGTTATCGCGGAAAAAAAATAAATAATCTTGAACTTTTCAAAAAGGATCATAGAAGCAAATGGCATTAATTTTACCTAATCGGTATACGCACTCTCCGCGGGGTTTGTTGTGCTGATGCAGCATAGTAGTATATGCTTGTTGACAATGTAAACTACTTTGTGTAAGCGTGCTTGTCTTGACAGCCCAGCATCCAACCTCTTAATATCGCCTTCCAGCATTAATACCCGAAATGTTGAAAGGCGCTCGAAACACAAAGCCTAGTTGAACGCATGTAGCTTCCAGAACAAAAGAACAATGCCTATAGCATTGACCCTAGACGGCGGCAAATTCGGCCCTTCGGTTGAACATTTCACAGACTTTGTTCATACTGCAGTACGAGACTGTACAGGTCTATTCGTGATACACGAATTCTTCTGGCGACTCGGTTTTCCACAGAGCTCAAATTAGAACTTATATCTGAGTCCACCTGTGAGCTGTAAATTATATGGGGTGTCCCGTCGAGTGTCCGTGAGCAATTTTGATCTAGAGTCCACTTGTGAGCTGTACATTATATGGAGTGTCCCGTCGGGTGTCCATGAGCAACATCTATGAGAGCCTTGTAGAATACTGCAGAACTTGGTTTAAGCTAATTTATTTTTATTTTTATTTTCCCATCTGCCACGTTCATTATAGCTCTCCACATTCCTCTGTTGACCGATACCGCTTCTTTAGCAGGACGACCAGTACCACACCCAGTAGGGGACATCACGTGCACTACGTCCTGCTCCGACTGAAGCCTCTTTCCGACTTCAAGCAAAAAGACAGATGTAAAAGCTATTCTCGACAGCTCTTAGCGAACACTGAATTCCATACAGGCGCTCAGCTGAGCTCTTGGCTCCTCCTTCTGATGGCCTTAGTTCTCGAGAGAAAATAAAACTTGGCGCTAATTATACCCAGAAGAGACGTGAGTCTAACAGAAAAAACATCATGGCCGGACTTCACGTGGAAAGGTCCATAGATTCACGACTTGTAAGGAGATAAACAATGTCCAACTTAACACTGCACTTCATGGCAGCTTTTCGCGAAAGCCTAGTCTCCAGTAGTCCTTGAACGGCAAATCCCTCTACCGAATCCGAGCCATATTCTTCATCAATAAATAAGAAGCGTTTCTACGCCTGCTCACAATAATTTCCACCTCTCACAAAAGAGTACTCCAAAATAGCATCTGCTGCCTGAATTGCTGCACGCCCAGTGCATATCAGTGCTCTTCCCATATGACGAAGCAAAGCCTTGAGACGATATTTTATTTGACATTGAACCACAGTTTAGACGGTATAGTACGCGGTGCTGGTCTTAGTACCTCGTCATGTTTTCCATACCTTGAAAATGAAAGGACTTTCTCACCCAAAATGGCTGCCTCCTACCCAGTAGCCAGGAATTACGGTTTTGACCCATTCCATATGTCTCTTCCAACGGCGGATGTTCGGGGGCGTCTTCTTTGCTCAAACCGGAAAGTACACTGCTTAGCCACGACCCATCGCTCTTGCTGCACCATTTGTCTTTACTTCCATCGGCACGCTCCCTTCCCGCTTCCGCCGCCTCGCCTTTAACACCACGTTCGCTCTGTTTATTACAACGTTTTTGACATATACGCTCAACTGAAGTATGACCGCTAAGAACGTAGCTCTAAAATTTGGATTCCATTCCTGTCAGAGCTCTCGCCACCCAAAATATTGCCGTTTTCTGCATATTTAGTTTCGGGGTCATTCCGTGCGAAATGACAGATGTTGCGCTTGGCAATATTCTAATGCTCACAAAAAGTACATTGGATGCTGTTGCCTTGGCAAACCTCGCCCATCGGGTTTTTGCTGAAAACAGTGCGCGTGCGTGCGTGCGTGCGTGCGTGCGTGCGTGCGTGCGTGTGTGTGTGTGTGTGTGTGTGTGTGTGTGTGTGTGTGTGTGTGTGTGTGTGTGTGTGTGTGTGTGTGTGTGTGTGTGTGTGTGTGTGTGTGTGTGTGTGTGTGTGTGTGTGTGTGTGTGTGTGTGTGTGTGTGTGTGTGTGTGTGTGTGTGTGTGTGTACGTGTGTGTGTGTGTGTGCGCGTGCGCCGGTATAAATTACTTTGCGCTTCTATATAAGCAACGTAAATCACTGTATTTTTTTTTTCTCAAAAATGTATAACCAAAAGGTACGAAACCATGACATTGCGGCGTTTAATGTTTTCTGTTTTCTGATCAAGTAATTCCAACTATTATCTCAGGGTCTAGATAACTGAAAAGAAGCGACGAATATACTTCGACAAACTGGGAGTGTAAATAAAATTAAAAACATTGATAGCAGAAAACAAATGCTTTTTGCGGCATTTTAAGACGGCACTATTGATAGGTCGAAGTAAAAATATTAAATGTACTAAAATACACAGCACCATTTACTGGCATTTATTTCCAAAAATTTAATCACAACGCTTTTGTGTTTCTTTTCAGCGAGAAACAATTTTGCAAGTCGAGCACTCTTGCCCATTCTCATTACTCTGTGCTCGCTCTTCGCTTCAGAGGACGCAAACCCCAGAGCTGAGACACATAGGCATCTCCACGGTAGTCAAGACCCAGATATGTGGGCCAGAAAGCCGGTTTAGCTCCTTATTCATATTTCAGCTCTTGAAACTTTTTGCTCGCTGAGTACGGCGTAAGTAAAGCATAGAGTTGAGAGTGATGAAGGCTCGATGTGACGAAACACGCGTTTTTCTTTCAAAGATACCGCCCTTCCCGTGAGTTCAATATCATTTCTTGAATCATGCTTTTGTGCCGGCATGCGTGCTCAGTGACAAGTGGTGCGTGTCCAAGACATATGCGGCATGTTGCGTCCTACGAGTGTGCATGGTCTCCTCAAATGCTCGAATACCACACATCTCAAGAGGCTTTGCAAATAGCTGAGGAAAGGAGGATGGCAAACGTTATTGGGGAAAGAAAAAGATACAAGGTTCTCTATGCGGATTTTCAGAAAATAGCAAGGAGAGATAAGAATGCCTTCCTGAACATACAGTGCCAAGCAGTTGAGGACAACAGCCAATTGAGGAACACAAGAGCTCTGTATAAGACAATCAAAGATATCAAAGGAAGCTTCTGTGCTAAGATGGGCGTGATAAAGGACAAACGAGGCAGGGACCTCACTGAAGCCTCAGAGGTAAAGAAGAGGTGGCAGGATTACACAGAAGAATGGTACAAAGAAGGACCCGAATGTGCAAACCCAACATAAGACGGTTGTAAATACTGATCTCGAGCCGGGCATCCTGAAGAGTGAAGTTGAATGGGCCTTAGCCAGCCTTGCTAAGAACAAAGCTAGCGTAATTGATGGCATTCCAGCTGAGTTGCTTCAAAACCTCAACCATGACGCTGTTAACATTCTGCATACATTATGTCAGAAGATTTGGACAACCCTGCAGTGGCCACAGGATTGGAGGAGGTCAGTTTACATCCCCATTCCAAAGAAAGGCAGTGCCAAGGATTGTTCCAACCACCGCACGATCGCGCTTATTTCGCATGCTAGCAAGGTGATGTTGAAAATCCTCCAAGGTAGGCTGCAGCAGTATGTGGATCGGGAGCTTCCGGACGTGCAAGCTGGGTTTCGCAAGGGCAGAGGAACTAGAGACCAAATTGCCAACCTTCGCTGGATCATGGAAAAAGCAAGAGAGTTCCAGAAACCCATCTACTTCTGCTTTATTGATTATGCAAAAGCATTTGACTGCGTAGATCACAGCAGATTGTGGCAAGCTCTCCAAGAGATGGGAGTTCCAATTCACCTCATCTGTCTCCTCAGGAACCTGTATGAAGAGCAAGAGGCCACAGTCAGAACTGGGCATGGTCTTACTGATTGGTTTCCGATTGAGAAAGGAGTGGGGCAAGGCTGCATACTGTCGCCCTGCCTATTTAACCTATATGCAAAGTGCATCATGAGGAAGGCCGGTCTGAACGAGTCTTCAGCTGGAGTGAAGATTGCTGGAAAACGTATTAACAACCTTAGATATGCGGATGATACCACTTTAATGGCAGAAAGTGAAGTGGAACTCAAGAGACTTCTGATGCGCGTACAAGAAGAGAGTGAGAAGTTTGGGCTTAAACTGAACATAAAAAGACAAAGATCATGGCGTCTTGCCCTATCAAGTCCTGGAGCATCAATGGACAAGAAGTGGAAGCTGTGACAGATTTTCTCTTCTTGGGCTCCAAGATTACCTCGGAAGGAGACTGCAGCCATGAAATTAGGAGACGCCTGCTTCTGGGAAAGAGAGCAATGGTTAGCCTTGACCGCCTAGTAAAGAGCAGAGACATTAGTCTGCCAACCAAGATCCGTATAACTCGTGCTATGGTCTTTCCAGTTGTGATGTATGGATGCGAGAGTTGGACTGTGAAAAAGGCTGACCGCCGAAGAATTGACGCGTTTGAATTGTGGTGTTGGCGAAGACTCTTGAGAGTTCCTCGGACTGCCAGAAGATCAAATCACTCGATATTGTCGACATAAACCCTGACTGCTCATTGGAGGGTCAAATTCTAAAGTTAAAGCTCAGCTATACTTTCGTCATCTGATGAGAAGAGAGGAGTCGCTGGAGAAAGATTTGATGTTGGGAAAGGTTGAGGGTCGCCGGAGAAGGAGTAGGCAGCGAACGCGATGGTTAGATGGCATCCTCGAGGCACTGCAGTTGAAGTTATGTGATGTTAGGAAGATAGTGAGAGACCGGAAAGCGTGGCGTGACATGGTCCATAGGGTCACGAAGAGTCGGACACGACTGAAAGACTGAACTGAACTGATGCGGTACTTTGAGGTTTTCTGGTGAAATGCATCGTGTGCGTATTTCTGCGTTTGTGCTGGCATGTGAGAGTGCAGAGTTCTTTGTATTTGTGGCGGTGTTTGTCCAGTGACAAGTGGTGTGTGTCTAAGATATGTGCGGCATGTTGCGTTTCACGAGTATCGCTAAATGTGTACATGGTCTCCTCAATAACTCGGACCACAAGTGAAACCTCATTGTACTATGACATCATCACCCTTCATTACACCCTAACTCTATTTTACTTCCTCTTCCCCCCTTCCCCAGTATGTAGTAGCAGGCCAGGGTCTACCTCCTGCCGACCTCTCCACCTTTCTCCTTATTAAATTACTCTCTCTCTCTCTCTCTTGAATCATGGTTTCTTGCGGCACGCAAAGGACTACAACAACCTCGATATCTTTCTCCGCGCAAGTAACGGCGCGCTCGAACTTGCGACTCGCAAAAGTTGTGCGATCATTTTGATCAAAAAGTGACTGTCGCAAATGGTCACAGCCCAGGCAAGTGAAGCATGCACTTCTCCATTTTCTTGTGACTGCTGGTCGCAAAACACGGTAACCAATCAGCGGCGCAGCTGAAGTGAACGGAAGTTAGTTTTACATCCCGCTTCCATGCATTGCTGGTGAACAGACATACATGGTCGACAAGTCTCGTTGCGCACGCGAACAATACGGGAAACTGACCAGCATGTCGCTTTTGCAAGTGCATCGGTCGAGCTGGGCGTCTCCCTGGTCGCATGCGACAGCCGTCCACACGACCGCCGCGACTCGCCAGCGTGAATGGGCATTAAGGCGAGATTGCGACATTTTGACAGGTAGAGACGTTGAGCGACCAGCTGGTTCGCCTTGACGTGTTTCCTTAAAGCACTGTCAAACTTCACTCATGGCATGCAGCAAGATCCACGCTTCCTATGCGCAGTGCAGGTTCGAATGTTAAGATTAAAAGCTCAATGCATTTCGCCTGTACAAACACTTTAAGTAGTAACGCTGCAGCGATCTTCAGTCGGCCTCTCCAGTTACCACGCAGGGCGCGTTGGAATGCTCCCGCTGCGCTGTCGCTTTGTTTTGAGTCTGAAATGAATTTCTCCCGTTGCGGACTTGCATCGGGTAACCTTGACCCCAGAACGGATAGAGAATACACAGACGAACCCCAAAAAACTTTAGTGAAGCTTTCTGGTCGCCTCGGTTCCCAGGAGTTGCTTGCCGCCAGTACAGCGCACATGCCTCAACATCGGAGTCTGTATCTATAGAATGTGTGGCGTCATCGCTGATGGCCATCGTCGAAATAGATAACCGCCGGATAAAAAAAATAGACGCATCGTATAAACCGCGTCCGCCCAAGTGATCGCTGTTTTGCCAGAGTTCCGACTGGCACAGATATTATCATGGAGGTTGCTATAATCAAAAGTAATCGAGCTGAAAACAAAATTTGGTTACGGTGGGCCGGAGTTGCCTTTGGTTTATGCGAACTGCGGAGGGCACTCTTTGCTTCTGCATTGGCCTGCTCATTTACATCGAGGACGTAGTATACAGGGATCGATTCAGTTCAGTTTTATTCCTTCCATATATCTTGTGGCCTTGGGAACGAACAGATGTTAGGAGCTCAGGGGTACGCGTTGAATGCCAGACACCGTTACGCGGTGTGGCGTAGAAAACTTCCTAAGATTTGTAAGAGTTCTTTAATCTGTGCACATGTCCCATTTTTTCGATGGTTCTCGACATTTGTGGCAAATCGTTTCTCTAAAGGACACAGCCTCAGCAACGGCTGATGTAGAATGGACGCCTTGCAAAAATCGTTAAGTAGGCTTTCCCACGCTGCTTCTTTGCCCAAACATGGCGTCACTGGCCGCCAGAAAAATGGCGATATAGACCTGAAATCGCATGTTGCTTCTACACAGATGCATGTAGTGGTAATAGAGCAATTATGCAAATATGTTCTGATGCATAAATGATATGAATTATGGCCATAATATAATGTTTCAATACATTGCTGTTCCGCCATTAGAGGGGAATGCAGCATAGAGGTGAAGCTGACTTAACATTTTCTGAAGAACATCAGTTCTAACTGACTTAACATTTATGAAAGGGGTCTATTATGCCCTAAAACGAACTATAGAGTCGTCTTCTGGACGTGTATCAGTATGGCAGTCGGTGCTTGCGGTAGTGGCACAGATCCGTCAATAAACAGCCTTTATCAAAAGTTTACAGCCCAGGCAGTATACTTCTGAACGATACTATGTGGCTGGTAATGCATTTCCAGATTTCCATACTTGCTGAAGGCAAGATGATTTTTCGTCCTACCCTCTCCAATGGCTAGGACTTCCACCATTATTACAGTAGTCATATTATACGGCATAAAATAAAACCCTCCGGGCTGTAAACTTTTGATAAAGGCTGTACATGTGAACATAGTTCTCATATTCTAACTAGATGGAGGCCATAGAAAGTTACTTGAGTTCACTGATTCACTCCAAATATTTAAGCGAGAAAGGCGCGCAGGGACGCTATCATTCCGTTACGTCATCAAGACCAGTATAGAGCACGCTTCCACCGATAGACGCCGGAAAAGAAAATCGCCTTTGACGAATAGGCACACTACACTTCCAGTACTCGGTGGATACCTCAAACTCCTTTGCGCCGGTCACTGAGAGAGGAGCGGAAAGTTTCCAATGCTATTGGAGGCCGCTAAGGGGTAGCGTGAAGAGGAAAACTAATAACTCGATATTTGCCTTAACTTTAACACCCCCTTTTCATTCCGCGATATTTATTTTATTTTTCATTATTGAAGATTTTAAATATTTGAAGTTATTATCACTATAACGCTAGGACATACCCCAGCACACGCAAGTCATGCGCCCCACAAAACGTCCGCTAGGTGTTCCTCTAACACTCTCAGTGCCAACGACCTATCAAAGGGTATAGGTTGCGTGCCCACCTGGCATGCAATGACAAATTCATTTCATTGAATTACTTCTATTCTGTGAAATAACCCATTTTAGAGCAGCCTACTCGACAATTCTGGCTTCATTTGGAGCATCTCCCTTTGAAGTTTCTCCCTCCCAATTCGTTATATTTATTTGAATGTGTCTGTACAATTCCCACACGAGGTCACGTGGTTGTGTCGTGACTATAATTTTCAAAAACACATCCTTTTGGTCTTAGAAGGCAGTTATAACAACTGGCTGCGACCGCAGTTTCAGAGGTGAATTTTCGCCACGCTTCGGTAGCTTTAGGCTATTGTCACCAAGATCATGATTTATCATCTATGTTTAATAGTAACCCTCAGAGATTCTGGCGTGTTATAAACCCTTGCTCTTGTCCCGACATTTCTCTTGTAAATCACAACAGCGAATCAATTCCTGAATCTGACTGTGCCGACCACTCGTGAAAGCGCCCTCTCCTGCCCAGACATCAAATTCAGCATTGATAGCTGTATGCCAGAAGTTATCATTTGTGCAGATGGTATCTTTTCTTTACAAAAAAAAAAAAAAAAAAAAAAAAAACTCAAACTATCAACAGCTTCAGATCACTTGGAATTTAATAACAAAATACTTTTAAAAAACGGCACCTACTTTGAGCCCAGTATTATCAGCCCTCTTTTCGCAATCATTATCGTCTGCCACGATTCCAAATGACTGGCGGGTTGCTAAAGTTATACCCATTTTTATGTCCGGCGACCGGTCCTCACCGTTAAACTATCTATCGCCCAATATCCTTAACAAGTACCATATGCAAGTTACTAGAGCACGTGATACACACCTAGGTCAATAACTACTTAGAGGATCATAACATTATATATAATTACCAGCACGGTTTTCGGATGGGCTACTCCTGTGAAACACAGCTCGCGGGATTTACTCACGACATACTTACATCAATAGAGGCTGTTTTTCGGGTAGATGCAATATTTTTAGATTTTTCCAAAGCATTTGACCTTGTCCCACATCACCGACTTCTACAAAAATTAACAAGTCTTAATCTCTACGGTAATGTGCTTCGTTGGATCAAATATTTTTCTTTCAGCACACCCAGTTTACATGTGTTAATAATTACAATTCTTCATTTGGTTCCGTAACGTCTGGCATTCTTCAAGGCAGTGTCATTGGTCCCTTATTATTTTTAATCTTTATTACTGATTTACCCGCATGTGTTTCTCCCGTATTAGATTATTCACTGATGACTGTGTGGTTTATCAGAATATTTCCTGTTGCACTGACAGCTTCGCTTTACAATTCGATCTAAATGCACTGGGTGATTGGTGCTCTTCGTGGTTAATGTCTTCAAATCTCTCCAAAACTAATACCATGTCCTTCACCAATTATGTAATCCGGTTTCAGAATTCCTACACGATCAACAATGAGACAGTCGAACTTACCTCTAAGTATAAGTACTTAGGACTCCAATTTCAGTCTCACCTATCCTTGCATCGCCACATTATAATCTCACACTTGCATCTGCTAACCGTTCCTTGGGTTTTCTTAAACGCAATCTTCAACACGCTCCTGCCCCACTTACGCAGGCTCGCCTACGCCACTTTAATCCGTCCTAAAATTGAGTACGCATCTGCCATTTGGGATCCCGACCAAGCTTACGTCATAAATAACGTTGAGGCTTTCCAAAACCGTGCGGTACGCTTCATCTACTCCGATTATTCCCGTCACACCAGTGTCTCAGCTTCCCGCCGCCAACACGCACGCCTTTCACGTTTTCACAAACTTTATCACCACCCCTTGATTTATTAAGATTTCTTTCCGGAACCTGCCGCTATCTTTCTACGCCGTGATCATCCTAATAAAGTTAAGCGCGCCACATGCCACATGTCCCTTTTTTCTAAATCATTCATGCCGCGCACGATCATTGACTGGAACTGTTTGCCATCTGATATTGCTACCGAGTCTGACGCAACTAAATTTCAAATAGCTAATTCGCACTTCCAATAATATCTGACAGAATGTAGTTCCTGCGAGGACATGACTCTATTTTATCCAATTCGTGCTTTGTTGTCTCCTCTATTATGACGATGTGAACGTTGTGGTGATTCTCTATTTATGCTTCCTTGCTTTATGGGTTTTCAGTGATTTTCTTTATCTTTTCCTCATTTTTTTTTAAATTTACTTCTCCTTATTGTTGATTTTCCTGTACTTATTTTTTGTACATTGTACTTCTGTTCTTGTATTAACTTTACTGTTCCGATGAGGTTGTGACTAGTAAGTTATTTTTTTTTGCCTCCCCCCTTATGTAATACCCTCAAAAGAGGGCCTTTAAGCGTAATATGAATAAATATATAAAAAAGATGTGTATAACAGCCACAGACCAAGAAGAAAGGTTTCTTGCTCCGTGATAACAGTGTATGTTACAATACCACGCAGTTGCCTCGCAGTAAAAGAAAATTACAAGACTATACTTAAGTCTACTTAAGAGCGGAAGAGGCAAAAGCCACTATGCAGGACTGTTTTCACTGACTGCATCGTAATTTTCATCCCTGGCGCTAGTATCGTAATTATCAACTAAACGCATCGTCATTGTCATCGCTACTGCCATCACTATCACTCCGACCGCGGTGGCCGCTGTGCTGTACGATGTCAGAGCACGTTAAAGAACACCCGGGGGTCTAAATTTCCGGATCACTCCACTATGGCGTCCCTCATACAGTGAGTTTACATGAACCCGGGGCCGAGTTTGCCTATCGGGCAGAAACCCGGCTGTCGGGCTCATGTATGCGCTAGACTGCCGAGCTAAATGACCGTCGAGTCGAGGTGAGCCAGTTCGACTGCGGGGGGTAGGTTGACTCGACCAGCACCCTAGAGTCGGCTCGACACTACCCGCTGGGCGAGGAGAATGTATACTCTGACACATCGTGTAAGCGCCTCTTCTCTTTCTGCCTTGCTGAGTGGGCAGCAGCTGGAGGTGGGACCGTGAGACGTTCGTGCCCACATTCCTCATTTTCTCCCTCTCCTGCCTGCTCAGTGGTTCTTTTTCTCGACGCAGAGTTAGCGACTATCTCGGCAAAACATCAAAGGGCTCATGTAGCCCGGGCGGGTCGAGCTGATTCAGTCCAACAACCAGCTACCCCGCTACCGTCATTATCACTAACTGCATCGTTATTGTCATTGCTACTATCATTCTATATTGCGGGGCGAGAGGGCTGTGGCTGTGGAGACAACCAAACGACGCGTTGAGAACTGGATAAGGTTGGCTAGATAAATGGTGTTATGGCGTTGCGCCACGGTGGGACAGACTCCGTCACAGTAAGGAATTGACTTGGCTAGGACATTTATGGTCCACCTGGTAAAAAGGGAAGCCTCAGTACCAATTCAATCTCACGCTGGACAAATAGAATTACGATCGGTTTTTCACGAGCCCGGCGTGGCGTAGTGGTTAGTGCGCTCGGCTGGGGATCGGAGGGATAGTGGTTCGATTCCCGGAGCAGACAGATTGCTTCCTTTAAGTAGTTCGTGTGGACGTTTCCTACGCGTGCTCCATGTCACACCACTCATGAGCCAAGAAAAGGATTTACACTGGTCTGCCAAGTGGCTCTAGCTGAGCTACCACCACTGCCTCGTGCGGACAGAGGATGAAAAAAAAAAAAGAAGGAAGAGGGATAAACGCGTCGCAACAGCCGTCGTTCGCCACCGACGCGACAGCGAGTGCAATGACGGCATGCACCAGGATACCAAAACACCAATGGCGCTGTGCGGCAGAGGCCCCTAGGTTCCTAGCCCCAGAGGGCCGGGAGCAGCCACCCGCCTTTTCGCTCGCCAGGAATGAGGCTGTATGAGCAGTCATTCAATGGTATTAGGTTAATCAGATATTTGCATTAGCAGCTTTGATCAAGCTGATACTAGTTCCCGTTAAATGTTAAAGAGACATGCGCATATATTGTGTTGTACTTTCTATTCCTAGACGTGAAAAAAAAATGTAAATCTAATCCCGAGGCCGTGTACATACCTGACGCAGGCTACTTCAAAACTAACTGTGGGGTCGGCTAAATTAAATTACATCTTGATTTTTTTTTATAATAGAGGGCAATCCCCACTTGAAATGATGCATGAGGGCACTTTCTCACGAAAAAGAAAAAAATAGAAATTTAAGCACAATTCGACTTACAATTTCATACAATGTTTTCTAAACAACGTTCAATATTCCTGTGCATGTGCTACATATTTTCTCAACCTCCTATGAGCTGATATCTCAGTCGTGTATGCATATTTGAAATATTACTGAGTTTTGAAACAAATCAGCCTTGGCACTGGCGAAATAATGAAAATTTTGAAGCGGTAGCTTTACTACGAGGTTGGTAAGCCAGGAGATCGCCGTGTCGCAATGACCTTCAAAGTTCAGTCAAGGTCAAATCTTAAGTTGCACTGCAGGGGACCGGAAAAAGGTCAAAGATCAAGATCAAATATCAAGGTCAAAGGTGACGTGCACAGCCACTGAGTGCTGCTTACATGGCAAAGCTTTCTTTCTCGGCTAATTGTTTAACTATTCTTTATTTGGACTTTGCTAGGCGTGAACCTACCGCTTCTCATGAGCTTTAACCGCAGCTAAACAACAGCTAATTTTTCACAAGAGCGATGTGACGGGCTAGTTGGTATTGCATGTCAGTATAAGAGCAGCGCAGTTTAACGAGATACACGAGAAAGGTGTGTGTGTCTCCTTTCTCGTGTGTCTCGTTAAACTACACTGCTTTTATACTGATAAGCTAATTTTTACATACCCGTGTTGACACTCATTTCCAAACCAACGTGCGATATCCCTGCTCGTGCATTAAGTTGTCAGCCTGCTCATGGTATTGTATTGCAACCTAACATGGTATAATCGCAATGTTATTAAACTCTAAGGGTAATGCCAGCCCTAGCTTTGACGAAATACCTTTGTTTTTTTTCTTTTACATCGCTATGTTGAAATTTGGTTTTCTAAACCAGAATGTAATATTCCTACTCGTGCTTAATTTTTCCCCGCCGCCGTGGCGCAGTGGTTAGGACGTGGGACTGCTCTCTAAGGATACGGGGTCGAATCCCTGCCGCGGCGGCCGCTTTTCAATGGAGGCAAAAAGATGGGCGCCTTTGTACTGTGCGATGTCAGTGCACGTTAAAGGACCACAAGGGGATCGAAATTTTCGGAGCCCTCGACTACGGTGCCTATCATAGCCTGAGTCGTTTTGGGACGTTAAACCCCATAAACGAAAGCAATCGTGCTTAATTTGCTCAACCTTGTATATTTGCAATGTTATTGTAGTAGGTATACTATGTGTCAGGATGCTAGTACTCGCTAGATTATGTGGTCACGTTGGTCAGCCGACGAAACGGACCGATTACATCCTGCCCTGTCCTTAGAGGTTGAGGTTGTGGGCCTCTCTCTAAAACATTTTGCTGTTCAGCAAAGCCTTCTTATATGGCCTAGGTGCTGCTAAACGTGGATGCGATAATTAAGTTAATGTCTACATAGGCTACTTTTGACGCAATGCAAGGTGCTGTATACATGAAATTTATGTGTTATTTTCATTCTCTTCGTGGCCTTCAGATGGAAAACAAGGCGCTGGTGGCCATTGTCTATCTCAAGAAGTGCGAAATTCTGCAAGGTAGGCAGAGGCTGGCCCAGCTAGCAGTTTTTATATGTCCGTAAGGGCAAGAAGTATTAATCCTGCTGAGGCAAGATTTCTGTGCTCTCTACCATGCATTTTCTTACCGCTTGTTATTACTGGCCCACAGGTCTATTGAAGCTCATTTCTATAGCCTGTACTAGGAATTTTGTCACAATTTACTATTCCTCACTCGCAGCCTTTCTGGAAGAAATCACATGCTGTAAAAAATGTGTTGCAAAAGTTCTGCTGGAGAAGGTAATGTGAGGTTTAATTACGGTATGATAAAGGTTTCCCATTTCCAAGAATCTTTGCTCTTTCATGGCTGTATAATAAAGACTAGTTACTTTTACTTTTCGCTATTTTCTTGTGCCTGACTTTCTCTTGGTGCCCTTAGTAAAGCTTTGCTAAGCGGTGAGACCTTGCTTTCAAGTGGTTTTCATTGTGAAGAACCACAAGACAAGTTGACTTTATGCCATGGCTTTTTGCACTGGACTCCTTTACCTTGAACGCATTGCATATAATGCAGAAGTTATACATTCCCACATTTCAGTATGTTGCATTAACAGCCGATGTGCCTACTCGAAACGTCTCAATGTACACAATCTAGTTTTTCAGTCCAACCAGACCCCATGCACAAAGTACACATTAGCAAAATAGCTAGGCTGGCATGTGCTTCCCACATGTGGATGAGCCGGCTGTCAGAAATCGACGTTTCGTCAGGCTCGGGAATGGTAAAAGTAGCACCGGTGTTCATTCATCACCTGTAATTACTAATTGGATGTAATTGCTAATTGTGAGGTTCTGGGCTACGTGTTGTACGTGTTAAGCACTGGATCCACTGCGGTGGGGAGCATAGTCTCATTCAGAAGGGAGATGTCATAGTCCTGAATTGATGATCACAGGCAGGTGCCTGGTTTGCGACAGTTCTTGCGGTACCCCCAGCTGATGCGATCGGCGTTAATGGGACAACCTACTGACTTTTTCAACAAATTTTCTTGCATTATTTGAAAGCTCCATCTAAAAATTAACGAATACCCGGCTATGGAGCTACGAAATACGGTACAACCATTTAAAACTTAATTTTCCATTATGTCGTCTCATTTTCTCAGTAGTAGGTCACGTCTGCGAGCACTGACGTCGTGGACATGACACGGAGTTAGTATAGTAACTCTATGCAGCCATATGAATATGACTGCTGCGCCGCCTAGGTCGCGTGCAGAACGTGTCATTAACTTAGATCCACAAATTTTGCAAATCTATGATTGAGACTACTAAATTTCTTTAACAGAATGAAATGTATTAATAAACTCGGTGACGTCTACCGCACATGCTAACTGTTTCTACCTATAGCAGCACTGCTGATGGCAGCGCCGCTAGGAGTATGGCGGCGTCATTGGTTATGCGATTTTTTGTTTTGAACGTAATTTAAAAGCGAACAAGGCGAGATTAAAGGATAAAAGTAAGCAGCTGTTACAAATTGGAAGAAAAAAATTGGCGGTTTAAAGTTAATATGAACACCAATACTTGTCTGTATGACGCTGTGTCATAGTCATAAAACGTAATATATTCACTTAAGGCGCTCCAAACAAGTGCCATTTAGTAGTAACGCAAGGACACAGTATGGCGTCACCATCTGCTAAAACCTGACTTTCTTGATCAATTTAACATATAAATACCCACTTAAACTGCACGTTCCGTCGATACGTTCACCAAGTGGTAAGGTCTACCAGAAATGACGAATATTTTTAGGCTGTGGCTAAAGGTACGTCCGACGGACCCGATCAGTGGTCTTAAAGGTACGTCCGACGGACCCGGTGCGTTTTTCTTCGGGATCCGTCGGACGGATCCGGGAAATATTTTTCAGAGGTACGGCGGACGGACCCGATCGGTAGGGTTCTTCCGACGGACCCAACGCATTTTTCTCCGATATGGGCCTTGGGATCCGTCGGGAAAGCCGGACGGATCCGAGTCCGAGATCCCCAGATGTGGTTGTAGCAACAACATGGTAGCCATATGTAGCCAAATCGAAGTTGGTATGAGGTGTACGCATGGTGTACATACGTACGAGGTGCAAGAAGTATGTATACATACTGCATGCGTGAAATGTGAAATTACAAAGAATAGTACAGTGGCAAGAATAGTGCCTAGAATGGGTGATATACTACGTGATGGCATGATGATAGGTTTACGTGAGTTGGACCGCGGCAGGGTGGCAAGCACGACCAGAGCGCGAGCGCATGTAATCGCGGTGTTGACGGCCAGCCCGCGGCCCGCACGCCCGCTCATTTGGTCCTCGTTATCATGTGGATTAACGTCTACGACGGTCGTTATGTAATTATGTAGTTTTGATTCTTCAAAGTTTCCTCACTTCCATATGTGATGAGATGCGTCACGTAACGCATCGCTTTTTGCTCGCATTGAGGTTTGGTGCTGCAAGTTCTACGTAGTACAAGCGGCGCTGAAAAAGCTGGGCACCGCCGGCGTGTGTCTAGCCCAAGCATCGCGTCATTCGTGTTTGTTGTACAACTGGAGGTGTGGTTTGTGCTTACCGTGAGATGCTGTGATTACGGATTACGTCCTACTAGAGTGCTGTGTGAGACTACGAAGAGTGCTGTGATGAGTGCGCCGATGCCCGGACGGACATCAGTGTGTCCGTTTATGATCGGCGATGTTGCACGTGCATGTCAGTGTTTATTAGGTGCAGTAGTAATTTATTTACACGCGCTGTGCAACAATCAGACGAAAATAAGTCATCGACAATTTGTTAGCCTGTATTACAGAGCTCAAAACTCGGAAAATGGGAATGCACATGATGCAGTTTTCGCATGTTGGAGTGGACCGAAAAATAAGTGCCCAGCCCACACCGCCGGGATGCGCATTCCTACAGGTGAAATGGTTCAGGTTTCTGTAAAATAGCTGCCTGGCACAGCACCTTTCGAAATTTTCAGGCTTTGTACTATTGTTGAAGGCCACTTTATCATTAATAAAGGAACGAATATGCTTTATGTGTTAATGACTAGTGTTTTTTCAACATATTATGTTCATTTTTTTTCGCTTTTCCTTAATTTTCTTTGTTTTTCATGCTAGAAAAACACAAATAGCACACTTTTAAACTTGTCAGTCCAAAGCTGAACATGAATATCTGCCATGCATGTGACAGCTTTAATGCTAGAAAGGTTGACATGTATAGCATGTATGTACACGCTGCGACATCTTAGTGGCACGTTCGGCTACTTGCCCCAAGGTCGTGATGTTTAATACCAGTGATGGCAGTCGCACTTTGGTGCAGGTGAAATGCAAATGCTTCTGTTTTCTGCAAGATGTCAATGCAAAGTACAAAGCCTGGGCAGTCAAATTAGTCTGGAGCTCTCCACTACGGTATTCTTCATAGCTACATATGTCACTTTAGGATGTGAAACCCTACATGCCACAGGTAGGCTGCATTGTTTTTTAGATTTTGTAACCTCTCATCTATGTTTTGCAACATTTGGCTAATTTTAGTTCCCAAACAGTTGCTAAAGATGAAACCGAAGCAGTTCATGGCATGGTTTGCTGCTTAGATTAATTTTCTAATTGCAGTTCTTTGAAACTTGCATCAATGCTGGACAGTTCAAATAGCAAGCAGTTGAATTACAGAAATGATGTGGATCATGCATTTCAGTTCTGACAAGTGGAAAGTAATGGTCCCCTCCTTGCATGCATAGGTGCCTTTAGACAAATACGTACTCGGGTGTGTGATTGTGACGCATATCAAGGGTCAACAGAAAGCCATGTGGAGCCAGTGTGATATTCTTCATGAAGGCTAAAGTAAAATTGTACAACAGCTGCTGTACCATGCAGAAAAAAATTGATCATTTAGTGTATGATTAACTGACCATGAATAGCATCTTACTCAGAGTATGATGTGATATATATCTGGTTTAGCATCCCAAAATAACTACGGCTATGAGGAACACAATAGTTGAGGGCTCCGGTATAATTTCGACCACCTGGGGTTCTTTTACATGCACTGACACCGCACGGTGCATGACAGCCTATTGTTTCGCCTCTATTGAAATGCCTCTGCTGTGGCTGGAACCAAATCTGCATCTTTGGGTTCAGCAGCCAAGCACTCTAACTACTGAGCCAGCACAACGGGGCCAAGTATCAAAATGCATGCCATTACATTTCCTTCTAGCCTGTGGTTTTCTTCACAGAACTAATGTATACAAGAAAAAGTAAATATAGTTTTATTGCACATTATATTCACATTTCAGCAAACATTCTCTAGGAAAAAATTTCTCATAATGTTTGCATGGGAACCATGAACATCTTACAAAAACAAAACAATACACTTACTCCACTCCAATTGTTAATGGGCAAGGTTGCATCTATGCTACTACACTGCACTTATCACAGAACCACAAGCCCCATCTGCTTTGGCCAATCACTTGATGAAACTAACGGAGACAGATGTCGCACACCACAGACTGGTCGTCTCGCAACATATCTCTGCATATGTTACATTTCAATTTCATGCCTTTCCACTTAGCTTCAACTGTTGCCAGCATTACTAGTTACCCATCTTTTCTGAAATTCCTTTTTTATGCTGTTGGGATCAGCATCCTTGTTAGCGATGGTCTCTGGAATTTTCGATGCTATCATTTTCACATCTTCCTCATCTGGAAGAACGAAGGAAATGACAAGCGTTGAGCAGAAAAAAAATTAGGGAGACTCCTAATCTCCACCTTTAAGGGTATGGTGTGCCAGCATTAATGGTTCTTGTCTGCAGATCCCACTGTGGATTCCCGTTAATTTACATGCCCTTTGCTACAAACATAATTACTAATTCCTTAATTCATGTGTCTGTTATCTCAGATATACTCATTAGCATACGGTCGTAGGCTGCCCTGTTAGGTGATAGACAACCTGGCATAGACCTCTGTAAGCCTCAACCTTTCTTAATTTGAGCTGAAATGTCGCAGAACATATTTCAAATATAACTTTGTAAGCTTGACTTAACAGCTCCTGCCATGTCGTGTGGCCTCGTGACATTTGGCTCATGGCACTTTTGGCTTGTGTACAGGGGTCATCTGTTAAATACTGGTTAACATGCATGACAAATACATTTTCACACAAACTGGTGACAAATGGTCAAGTGGTGCACTGCAGATTCTGAAATGTATACCTAATATGCATGCAAGGATCGCACCATCACATAACATGATCAAGAGTTCTATCAGTACCTGTAGTTACATAGCATTTCAATGCCCACTAAAGGACCACCTCAGACAATGGTTGTTGTTACCACAAGACCTGTTCTAACAGCGTACTGACACCATTCCACTGAGCGATGGACATGTATATGCACACCCTAGATAGCTCATGATTGTGGATCTCATTTATTTCTACGACTTCCAAGGAGTTCCTGTCGTCAGAAACCCTACACTTTATGAAATCGGGACAGTTGTCTTGAAAGGTGATGAAAAGAAATAACTAGGTTACCTTGATGCAATGCTAAATTACAGAGGGTGAATATGCTGCATGAAGATACCAAGAAGCTTGTACAAAGAAAAGTGAGAGTGAAATGGCAGGATTTTTGAAACAATGAAATAAACTACAAACTATACTTGTCAAACCTGTCATTAAGGAATGGAAATCATGCAGTAATCAAAAACACAACATGGAGGCCATTTTAGGTCATCTTCACAAAACACATATCCACACCTCACACACAGCTTCATACTTATGAAAGAGGACAAACCAATATGCAAGGAGTGTGGAGATGAACTAACAATAAACCATATCTTACACGTGCGCCAGAGTCGAGAAAATAAGAGGAAACGTTTTGTACAATTTTGCAACAGATCCTTTTCCATACCAGCATGATTCTAGGAGAGACGTGCAAATTTCCTGCATTTTTGGTTTCCTAAAATGTTCCTAAACAAGCTACATCCTAAACAACATTTTAGTCATTACACACAAAATAAATACATTACACCTTGTTCTTGGTGCATGGCAGAATTAGTTGCTTATGCACCATAAAAATCAATACAATGCTGTAAGGTATACCTTGGTTAGCTATGTAATATGAGACAAGCTTTCGGTCTGGTGTGGTCCTTATTCACGTGACAGCGCTGTCATGCGGGTCTATGTCCCAGCGATCGGAAAGTGACCTATTCCAATAATTCTACAAACTGAAGGCGATTCTACAGATTTCTAAAGACTGGAGTGCTCAACTGTCTTATCAACGTCCGCCTGCTTTGACAGCCTGGAGTGAAACTGTTGAAGAGAATACATTTTTTAACATTTAACGCGTTTCTGAAGGCGTTGCTTTAAATTACGGGGCCCACAAAAAGCAGCTGAATGTCAAACGCCGCCTAGGTAGGCTTTCTAGCTAGACAGCGGTGTAACGTGGAAAATCGCTCCGCCGGTCCATCGCTGGCGCCGGTGACTTGACAGGCGAACTGTTCAAACTTATAGCTGCAGACCACACCTGAAACACTGAATTGCGCATGATCAAGGCAGAATTTCTCTAACACTGAGCACTGGTAGCTATCGATTTCGCGCCCAATATTGTGAAAATCTGTCCTCTCTTCGATCATTGATACGTCCACGGTTGAACATTTATGCGCCTCGGGGTAGGCCAGCCGTTGGAACATGGATGCGTGGTTGTAGCAACGATCACTTGCATGGCACACTTTGCAAAATTCCAAGAGTCAGCTTCTGCAACGAAATGTGCAGCTCACATTTTCTACCGCATACCTAAGTCCGGCGATGCATGCATATCGATCCCGATCGTTTCAAAGCTGCGCGGCCGTTCAGTCGGGTCACGCTAACCTCGAGCATGCGGAGGTTTAAACTACATGTACGCAAAATTCAACGACAAGAAAAAGATGCAGGCTAAGCACAAAGAACATTGCTGTTCACATGGAAATCGGATCATTCGTGCTTCCGTCTTTCCGGTTGTGCACTCTTGCGGTGCGGTGCAGTAGGTCTCCGCCTCGACGAGTCGATGTGCAGCTCGCCGCAGTAGCAGCGCAGGCCTCTAGTAGATTCGGCATGTCTTCTGCCACGACTCTGAGGTAGAATTTAAACGAAGAATTTAGCTAGAAACATCCTGTTTCCTCGGTCTGCATGTGAGGAACAAGCATAATGCCATTTCACATACATACTTTGGACTGCTGAATGTTCTGCACGGCGAGGTGCGTGTGTGTTGTGCCAGCGCTAGATCTTCGGAGGTCGATGCACGACCTAAGACAGCTTAAATGCTAGGAATAGCTCGCTCGCATTACGGGCAGATCGAGGTGATAGTTTAGAGCGAAGCGAAAGCTGCTCGTGAATGTGCGTATCTCGATGCCAGCTGGTGGAGCTGGTGCAGTACGTAGCATCGCCTGCAGCTATGTGCGTGACAGCGATGCTTGCCGTACACAACCCTAAGTGAAGAACGTATTCTATGTTAGAACGGATGCACTCTTCGTAGCACCTCATCGAGAGTCCGGCTAGGTGATATCATAGAGCATAAGATCATTCACGCGTAGCAAGCGGAATGTGGCCGCGTTCGACGTGCATATAGCCATGAGCCTGTATATCGACGTCCGCCGTATCTTTACGAGAATCGAATGGATACGTCGGACGTACCTTTAGACACTTCGATATTTTTATACTCGTCTCCGGCAGTACACTGTCCATTTAAGGTCACTTACTACAAACAGGGAGTTGGTCGAACTGATCGAAAACGTCCTGCCCAGAGCCGCAAGAAAGGGGTCAGGATGACTTTTGGGTGGGCTGTAAAGATTTTGTGTGAAGAGACTAAGCGATTTGCGTGTGCGCGGGAGAATTAAGCTCCAGCAAGTAGCCGTCTATGTCGTCTATCTCTAACGGATACGCAGTGAGATTGTGAAGGACGGGTGTGACGACCCTTGTCTGTGGTGGGGTAGATATTTCGTAAGTGGTGGAATTCCTGACCTTGACTGACGTCAGAGTTGCCTGAAGCGCAATGACTTCGTGGGCGCTGTCGCTCAAAAAAGTCTGTGAATGAAGCTGCAGGTTGCCTCGCTTTGAGCGAAAACACCTGCAGTGGCACTGCCACTCCTTAATCGTTTGGGGTGTCGCAGCCATTTTGGACAGTCACGATGTGCGCAAGATGTGTGGAGGCTGCCTCGGAGTGTAAGAAGCGCGTCAGTGCGGATAAGTCTGACGACAGGGGCAAGCATTTTCAAAGCTATTGACTGCATTTTCATAGCCATAAGAGTGGTGCTCCGTAAGAAGGGAGACCGCAGAGTGGAAAACGCTCGCCGGCGAAGCACTACAGATGCGTGAACTATGCAGGTGAATGGATCAAGTAGAATGGTTCTGTGCGAATGGTGTATCATTGGAGCACGTTGTTGAATGTAGAGCAAGAAGCGCAGTCGCAGTAATGACGTCTCAGACAGGCTTATTGGAAGCACAGGATCGCCGTGCAGGATGCAGAAAAGCTTGGGAATGGTCTAATTTGTGACGAAGAGGCCACCTGGAGCAAAATGACATGGTCTGGCCATGGGAGGGACACCTGGCGCCATCCAGGTGTAAATCGCAGATGAAGAGCAAATGGCAGGCACGAAAAGTGGAAAGGAATTCAAGTACGTGCACATGACTCCTGCAGAACCTTGAAAGAATCTCATCAAGAGCTTGATAAGGAACGAGTGGCTCACTGTATGTACGAGAAGGCTCCTGCATGCTGGCTGGGAAGAGCAGGCGGTTAGAAACTGGCAAATGCGCGTGAGAAGGCCGGGGAATGCGCATGACGTCCAGCAGCGACAGGAGGGTTGCGTCCAAAAGGCGCAAGAAACAACAGGCGAAAAACGACCGAGCGAGACGAGAACACGGCTGAGCAGAGTTGATAGGGGTGATGTTCTGTTCGTTGAAGCTGGCGTCCGTTGTAGCAGGAGAGAGCGGGCTAATTGAGGGGCGACGGCGAATGGAACGGTCAGTGGACGGAGAGGACCGATGACGTGATCGATGCTGCATCCGGGATCAGTTGCTCGGCATATCCTCAAATTCTTGTTTTTGTTGTAGCTCTCAATAGATGGCATGTGTGCATGCACACTGGAGGATTGGTCAAGAATTGGGAGGCGAAGAGAGTTCTCGCATATTAGTCAGCTTCGAACTCTTGGTCCTCGCTTCAGTCTCTTCATGTGGACGTTAACACAAGACACAAAAATATTCCACCTGTGCAGTCGCGTTGGCAATGCTTTAGAGTGTAGCACGAACAGGAAGGTTCTCGTGAAAGGCAAAATTCGCATGCGCCTTTAGCTGCCACGAATTACCAACTAGCTACATCAGTCACGCTAGTAAAACCGTCGTTATGCTCGCTCGCGATAATATAAATAACATGCACTTAAAGGAACTTCGGTGGTTTTTTTCATCATTTTGAGTTATTAACTGCATTACATCCCTCGATGTGTTCTGACTATAACACAAAAAAACCGCTTTTCGAAATTTTAAGTAGAACTATTTTTAAAATGAAAGAACGGCAAATGGAAACCTAAACTGGTTCCATGGCCAGAAGAGAAGTTCCAGTTGACGAAACGGTGACGTCCCATACAGTTTTGGAAAAACACTCGCGCGCGCGTTGGATGGCAGAAATAAAGTCTGGAAATCATGACGCAGTACATAATATGCCTGAGATAGCCTAATAAAGGACTCCAAATTTCATGATCACGCGAGTAGAGGGCAGTAGGGTATGATGTTTGTGACGTCACAAACGCAGTGTTGCCCGCAGAAATCGTCAGCACTGAAGCCACGAAAGCAGCACAATTAAAAATCGAGTTGCACGCGAATGAATTATCGCATGGCGTCTAAATTTGGTAGAATGCGTCAGGGCGGAGAGGAAAACCTACAGTAAAATTTTTGCCAGAGTGTGCATTGATGTCAAAAGCATTGATATCAATGCATTGTTTACATTTTCACGCGAAACAAGGTATTTGTACTCTATAGAAAAAGGATCGTAAGAGAGCAAGCCTAGAAAAGCGAACATTACATACGGTGGTCTTGAAATAGTCTGGGTGTCGTCAATTCTTGACCGTCGTGGTACATGCTACCGGTGCAGATCTGCCCCGCCTATCTTTATAAACGAACTCCATGACTGTTTTAATAAAATAAGCACGACTTTCCCTTCTACTCCTATACTTATGCTCGGTGACTTTAATTTTCCGAACATTTTCTGGAACATAAATACGATGCCCATTTTGCCTTCCTTCTCTACGCAGGGTGATGAATTCATTAACTTGCGCTCTTTATTCTCACCGACACAGCTAATTACAAGAATATCACCTAATAACTTAACACATTTGATCTCATTCTGACTAATAGACCGGATTTTGTGTAAGACATTTTTCTATTTTCAGGCATTAGTGGCGATTTATCAATTACTTTTCATTCCAATGCGGCACCCCCCAAACGTACCAACGCAGAAAAAATTATACTCGACTATAAGACAACAAATTTCATGGCAATAAATGACGAACTGTGCACTTTCATGGAATCTTTTCTTCCAAACTTCTATGATCGTTTCATGCAGTCAAACTGGGATGTCTTTGCAGATGAAGTTGACCGTCTAACAAACAAATATATTGCAGTTCGCAGCATCTTCTCTAACTCGCATGCGCCATGGTACAAAGCTTTGTACCATGGCACATGTGAGTTAGAGGCGATGCTAAAATTATCATATAAAAATTATTTAAAAAAACGACTTTATCGCTCCGCAAAACGTTCATCAACTGACTCGCGCTGGGCTGTTTACAAAGCCGCCTCGAAACCATGCATAACGGCTCTAAACAATACCACATACCACTTTTATCTAATACCTTACCGAACTTGTTGCAGACAAAACCCAGAAAATTCTGGCTAGTAATCAATCCCGCAGCTAGCAATCCTATCGCTTTGTTAAACTCGTGTGGTGAGTCAGTTAATAATGATATGTGTGCTGCTGCAGTATACTAAATGAGGATTTTGTTAATAATTTTTCTTCTCAGATCTGTAACAGTGTTCCTAGTACTATGTCATCATGGTTACCTGGTGATGCTCCCATTGACTGTTGACACAGCCGGTGTTGGTCGCCTAATTAATACTCCAAAAGGCCATTCTAGCCCAGGATACAATTTCGTTAATGAAAAATTCTTAAAAAAAAAAAAAAACCTCGTGCCTATAGCTTAGTTATTTCAACCCTTATCTATCAACAGTCACTGGACTCTGGCTCACTTCCTGAGCAATGGAAAATTGGGAAGATAAGTTCCACCTCACAAATCTGGGAGCAAGTCCTCTCCTGCGAATTATCGCCCCATATCAATTACTAGCACATGTTGCAAGTTACTTGAGCGTATCATATTCGCCACACAATTGTGAATTTTCTTGAGATTAATTCATTTTTCTCTTCCGCACGACATGGTTTCCGCAAAACATATTCATGTGAGACTCAACTAATTGCTTTTACAAATAGCTTACATCATATACTGGATAAATCATCAGTCGCTGATTGCATCTTTTTAGATTTCTCGAAAGAATTTTATAGGGTTTCCCATCACTTGCTTCTTCACAAATTACGTCTCCTAAATATTCACACTAATTTGTTCGAATGGATCGAACGCTTTTTCACCAAGCGCTCACAATATGTCTGCGCTAACGGCTACAACTCATCATTTGCTAATGTACTGTCAGGTGTTCCGCAGGATTCCGTCCTCGCACCATTACTGTTCCGAACTTATATAAATGATCTTCCATCCTATGTATCATCTGACACACGTTTATTCCATGATGACTGCGTCATTTTTCGCGAGATAAAAACGATAATGATATTAATATCCTACAGCGCGACCTCACACCATAGTTAGTTGGTGCAATCAGTGGCTGATGGAACTAAACTCTAACAAATGCAAGGTCATGTGTGTCACCCGTACCGCTAATCCGTCCCCTGTATACTATCGAATGACATTGAACTTAATAGCGTCAATTCTTATAAATGCCTATGCATTCCCATTTCATCCGACCTAACTTGGAAGCTTCATATAGATTACGTTATGAACAACGTAACAAAACGTTATCTGCGACGTAATTTTCCCCGCGGACCGTCTACTTTGAAATCAATTCTTTATAAAACTTCAATACTTCCGAAGTCAGAATACCCAGCAGCAGTCCGGGATCCTAGCCATGACTACGTAGTTACTGCACTTGAACGCGTTCAGAATAACTCTGTTCGTTTCATTCTTTCCAACTATAACCGAGGAGCAAGCATCACAGAAATGAAAACTAATCGGAGTTTTCTATCATTGGTTTCACGACGAAAATATTGCCGGCTAACCCTATTCCACAAATTGTATCATCATTCTGCCTTACACAACAATTTCTTTCACAGACCCTATTACATGTTTCATCGCATTGATCATCCCTACAAAGTAGACATCGTCCTTATGCAAAACAAATTCTTTCTTACGCTCATTTGTTACCCGTACTTCCAAAGAATGAAACAATCTTCCAAATTAGATACAAATAATTTTCGCAAAGTTTTTTAGCTTGCGCTGTATAAGCCCTACCAGTTTTGTATTTACTAATAAAGTTATCGCCGATTTTACAGCTACGATTGTTTATATAAGATCTATTAATTATGTACCCGCTTTTTGCATTGTTTCCTTTGTATATCTTTTTGTTGTTGTTGTTGCCACTATATGAAGAAGGAAAAGAAAATTCACGGGCCTGTTACTGGCTCTGTAGCTGAGCCACCTCCGCTGCCTCGTGCGGACAGAAAAGAGAAAGTAGAGAAGAAAGAAAAAAAGAGGGAGATGGATGGATGGACTAAACTTTAATGTCCAACAGATAAGGTGATCTACCCACCCCCCGACACGCAGGTCAAGGGGCGGGTGCCGCCGCCTCAAAGGCAGGCGCGCGCCACAACAGCCGTCGTCCACCACCTAAGCGGTGGCGGGTGCAATGACGGCCTGCAACAGATAAAAATTCGGTAGCAGGCTAGCCCCCGCCGCAAGCAGCGTTGACCTACCTATCCCAGCCCCATCAAGGCTAGGACCAGCCACCCTCTGTCACTCTTTTCTCGAGAGATTAACGACGCCGCCAAAATGTCACGACACATTCTTGAGTGCTCGTTGGTCGGCGGGGTGTGCGGCCGTCTAAAAGACCACGTGTCGTCTTTTTACCAATCAAGGATTTTCATGACAGGTTCATGGGCGACCTCTCGACCAATCAGAGATTTTCGCGACGGACGCAGGAGGCCACTGAGAATTATTTCAGAATGTCGACTTAAGTGCTATCGCATTAGAAGTGTTAGACAAACGTCGCAGTGTTGTGTGTGCAGGTGGATTGTTTAGCATAGCGGCCATTATGTACTGTACAGGGATGAATAATTATACTATTCTTCAATTAAAAATAACTAGTTTTTTTAATTATTTCTAAGGCTATACTGCATAACTGAAGGTCATTGCCAATGAAGGCGAGTTCAATTTCTAAGTTCTCTTAATCGACAATGTGGTTAGAAATTTCGAACGTCAAAAATACGCGTTCGAGAGTTCATTCAATATTAAGACGCTCGCATTATTCATGCATCGAATATATACGCCGTTTTTGTGTTTGATGATGTAGACTCGGCTAACTTAATTTCAGCGCAGTCACACCAATAATCAAAAAAGGTCAAGATGTTCGCCTGTTAAGCAAGCCATTATCTCAGGACTCCAGGGGCCTAAGCAACCGTCCATGCTCGATGGACCAGGCTGTGTGGAAACTCTTAGCGCGAGTCGATCAGTCGCGCCTTCCTCTACTTGTGGTAGGCTTTGAGAGCGAAGTTTTTACGCACACGATGTTCGGGTACATTTACATACATGATATCGACTTGAGGAGGCATTACGAAAAAAAAAATATTTTGCGGCACATTTATCTAGATGGATGTTAGAAGTGTGATGTAGTCTGCACTGCCATTATCTAGTTGTGTCACAAGCTGCCTCACCTATAGAGCGGAACTTACGGGAACTCCCCGCTCCTCCGAGCAGGCTTCGACATGACGCTTCGAGACAGCGACCAGGTAAGCGCGCGTCCTTGACGCGGCCGCATCTCAAACAGCCGAGTATAAAAAAAATTTGCCGACACCAGCTACTAGCGATTCCGCTGGCTGAAGAAGCCGCCGAGATCCAGGGGATTTTGGCCAGCATCTGAAGCGGATTGTCACCTGTCTCAAGGCGCCTCTCCTCTACAGGGGAGGACCTGGGGTAGAAAAGAGCCTTTTCTGACGGACAATAAAGTTGATTCACTCACTCACTCACCCAACGGTTACGTTACTTCCTAATGCAAAATTTGAGCGCAGCCGCCATCAGCTGTTCCACCTTTTCGATAGCTTAAAGCAAAGATTTCGAGCAAGACATGTATGTACAATAACAGACTTTTTTTTTTTTTTAATTTTTCACACATATTCCTTCAAGAAACAGGCACTATAACTCCACTAACAGTTCTTGACTGTGATGAAGTCATCCGAAGCCTTTGACTACCGGCACCTCTTTCTCTCTTTCTTCACTGCCACCTTTCTTCTTTTCTTTACAGCTCGGTTAGGGTGTCTGCGCAGAATTGTGATAGATACAGCGCCTTTTATTTTCTGTCAATCAATTTTAAACGCTGCTGATGCCTGCTGTACTGCGTCTATATATATATACGATGCTCTGTTGTGCGGCGTTCGAGGAAGCGCCAAATGAAATGTGCCGCGCAGACGCCTGGATCGAACGCCCGGCAGGGTCAGCTTCGTATAGCGTGATTGATTGATTGATTAAAACTTTAATTTCCACCGATTTAGGAGGCCCCCTACTCCCCGCTCCTGCACGCAGGCCTGAGGAACGGGGGCTGGAACCTCCGCGACTAAGGACTGGCGAATATACATTGGTTATTCGCGGCCTCAGCCGCCAGGCGGACGGCTTTCTGCTGGTCAGCGGGGACGTCGCTTCGCAGCAGGGTTACCCAGGCTTCTCTACTTTTAATGTTGTCCCTAGCGCCCGGAGACTTAGGGCATTCCCAAATTATATGGTCGAGGGTCCCCCTCGCTTCGCAGGCTTTACATTTATCGTTTTTTCTCTCCTCTATCTGGGTTTGAAACAACCAGACAGGGTTCGGGAAATTTCCGGCTTGTAATCGCCGCCAGGCTATGGCCTCTTTATTATTTAAGCTAGGATCCGGTGGCGGCATCAGACGTCTTCCTAATCTATAATTTTCGATGATTTCTTTATAGGTTTGCAAACGTTCGTCCATCGCCTGGCAGTCGGGCGGCTCCGCGTTTGCCCGGAAGTAGAGATCTCGGGCTAAATCATGGGCCGCCTCGTTGCCGGGGACGGACGTGTGTGCTGGGACCCAAATTAGGGTGATTTTGCGATCAATTTTAGTTGCAGCTTTTAGAATTCGGGCGGCTTCTTGTGAGACCCTGCCTTTTCCGATATTCCAGAGAGCAGTTTTACTGTCGCTAAAGATCAATCTAGCCTTCGTTCCGACGCAAGCGAGCGCTATTGCGACCTCTTCAGCCGTGTCTATGTTTCTACTTCGGATGGTGGCGGAGACGACTGGTGCGCCGCTACCATCGACTACCGCGGCGACTGCCGCCCCTGATAGGCCGCTTGCAGCGTCTACGTAGGCAACTTCTTTTACTCTGAATTCTTTTGCACTTTTAACCAGTGCTTCTGCTCTCTTCTCCCGTCTCTCCTTGTGGTATTCTGGGTGCATGTTGCGGGGGAGAGGACGGACAATGATGTTCTCGCGACATTGTGGTGGTAGGAAAACCTTGTCGGCTGTGCCCCTATCTATTTTTCGACCCACCCATTCTAAGATGGTTCGACCCGTGCTCGACCTACTTAATCTTTCATGTTGGGCGATTCTTACCGCTTCAGCAAGTTCCGTCCAGCTATTATGCACTCCCATTTCTATCAGGCGTTCCGTAGAAGAGGAGATGGGTAGACCCAGCGCCCTCTTGACGCAACGCCTGATGAGTGCGTCTATCTTTTCTTTTTCATTGGTCCTGATGTTGAGTAACGGTGTGGCATAGCATATTCGACTTATTATGTACGCCTGCATCAGTCTCAAGAGGCTTCTCTCTTTGAGGCCTCTGCCTTTGAATGCAATCCTCCTAAATATTCCTGTTACCTGCGTCGCGTAGGTAGTGAGTTTTTTTATCGTTCCGTCATTATACCCGTCCTCTTGAATAAAAAGTCCGAGGATTCTGATTTGCTGGACTCTTGGTACGGTTTTGCCGTCGACCTTTATTTCTACGTTAAAGTCGCCCTTGCACCTCATTGATTTTGGATTATATATGAAAAGTTCGGATTTTTGCGGAGAGCACGAAAGACCCCTTTCGGCCGCGTAGGACACAATGGTGTCCGCCGCCGCCTGTAGGCGTTCCTCTATGCTGCCATCGCTGCCGTTGTTCATCCAGAGATTAACGTCGTCCGCGTAAATGCTGAACTTCAGGTCTTTTATGACTTTAAGGGCAGCAGGAAGGCCTCTCATCACCACGTTAAAAAGGAAGGGGGAGAGCACCGAGCCTTGCGGAGTTCCTTTACTTCCCAGGTGGACAGTGGGGGATTCTAGGTCCTGAAACTTTAGTTTCAACGTCCTGTTTGTCAGGAAATCCATTACGTAATTATATGTCCTCTCGCCGACTCCTAATTCCTGTAGTCCCGCGAGAATTGCCTGGTGTTTTACGTTGTCAAATGCTTTTGTTAGATCTAGTGCTAGAATTACCTTCGCGTCTCTGGATTTCGAGTCAATTATGTCATGTTGTAATCGGAGCATTACATCCTGTGTGCACAGGCCCGGTCGGAACCCGACCATCTCATGCGGCCACAGGTCGTTTTTCTCCATGAAATTAGTTAGCCTTGTTTGGATTACGCGTTCCATAAGCTTTCCAATGCATGAGGTTAGAGAAATAGGTCTGAGGTTTTCCAATTTCGGGGGCTTGCCAGGTTTTGGAATTAGCACAACGTTTGCAGTTTTCCACTGCTGGGGAAGACGACCGCTACTCCATACTTCTTGCATGTAGTTGGTGAGTGCCGTTATGGAAGCGTCGTCTAGGTTGCGTAGCATTTTATTTGTTACTCCATCGGGGCCGGGAGCTGATCGCGTCTTTAAGCTAAGGATTTCGGCTCTAACTTCCGCTTCTGAGATGGGCGCGTCGAGGGCCTCGTTCGGTGGGCCCGCGTATTGCCTAAGAGGGAGGGATGTTGTATCGCCGACATATGTGTCTACGAGTTTAGTTATTAGTTCCGCGTCAGTCCCCTCGAACGCGTGTCTTGCCTTTGCTATTGTTGTGTTTGACTGTGTTTTCGAACTGTCGGGATTAAGAAGATATCGTAGCAGGCTCCACGTCTTTGAAAGGCTCATGTTGCCCTCCATTTCATCGCACCTGTTACACCAGTTTTCCTCGCAGAGTTTAATTGCATAATCCTCAATTTCCTTATTGTGCCTGGCTATTTTTCGCCTTAGGTTTCGGTTCCATCTCTGACACCGGAGGCGTCTTTCCATACCTTTTTTTGCTTCCCACATGTGTAGGAGTTTCCTGTCGACTGTTTTCGGTGCATCGTCCCCCTCTAGGGTAATGGTAGCGGATTTAACGTGGTGCATGAGGGTTTCTGCCCAATCGTCGATATTTTCAATATTTTGGTCCATGTTGGCAGATTCCCTAATTTGTCTGAATTTCTCCCATTCGATTGCGCTGATGATCTTTTCTCGTCTTACTTTGACTCCCCGTTTAAGCGTTATTTCGAGGACGTAATGATCGCTTCCAAAGTTGAGCTCTGTGTTGTTCCACCTAAGCTCCTCTATGTTTTTGGTAAATGTTAAGTCTGGGGTTGTGTCTTTGCTCACACTGTTTCCCACCCTCGTCGGGCAGCCAGAGTCTGTCTGCAGGGTGAGGTTTAATTCGTGAAAATCTTCCCATAACTGCCTGCCCTTCGGATCTTGCCTATTATATCCCCACTCTTGGTGGCAGGCGTTGAAGTCTCCTACAATTAGCAGGGGGTTAGCTCCGGCTGCCTTCATTGCTTTGCGAAATAATGTCTTGAACCTAACTTTGCGCTGCTGAGGAGAGCTATATATGTTTAGGACGAAAATACTGGGTTCCTTCTTCCTGCCCGTGATGATTTCAACGAAAACCGCCTCAATGTCGCGAGAACTAATTTCATGTTCGATCACCGCTACGTTCCTTTTGACGAATGTAGTGACCCGGGATTTTTCTCCCCGGCCACTAGCAAA
>NC_139347.1:50464903-50468184 GCF_055883805.1 Amblyomma maculatum | reverse complement strand
CGAATTATTCACTAAGCTTAGCTTCGGTGAGGTCAAATTAGGACCGGCAAAAATATGGGGCATACGGTACAGATGCGAGGAAGTCGGGAACCGCACTTGGACCTGCGAGGAGCAGCATGTTGATCTTACTGGAGCTAATACCTCTGTAACACGAGCATTGCCGATCCTCATTGAACTCGATCTGCATTGAGGCATTCAAGAAGGATTGACGCATCCGGTGCTACACGGGCGTTTTCAATGAGCATTGAGAAATTTTCTTCGTGTGTGCTAGGTGAGTGAACCACCGCTTTCCAGTGTGCTTGAAATCTCAAGAGCGATTAAGGAAGCAGCTTGAAGTCAAGCAGGCTAGTATGGTGGCCAGACACTTTTGTTAAATGCTCAGATACATCGACTGTTGTGATGCCCCTTTCTCAACGTTGAAACGACAACGTAAAAACGGCGTTTGAATCCTACCGAAGAATGTCTGAGTCGCTGCGAGGCGTCATCGAGCCAGAATTTAAGGTGCTCGCTCCACGAATGGAGTTGAGGCGGAAATAACGATTACTGCATTTACGTTGGACGCGTCATCGCATTGATCATCTTTAACTTTTATTTTCATTCGGAATGCACCAAGGCGTGCAAAAATAGGCATTTTCCACGATAGTAGTGAGAACTATAACTCGCGGTGGACCAATATAAGTTGTTGCCTGCTCTCCCTGTCAGAGCAGTTTGATTTGGCTAAGTCATACTGACTTGACTAAATATAGACGAGGCACAGCCGAAAACGGTGCCGCCTAAGAGGAAGCGCTGAGACGACTTTTCGCCAAGACGACCGCGCTTCGCAGCCACGACTAGGGATACGAGCGGTCCCCGGATGGCACGGGGTCGCAGGTGACTGGCCACCGAGAACTGCACGGGCCGTCGAGGCAGCGCCCCATTGATTACAGCGCAACCCAGTCTAGCCAGTACCGCGACAGTCAGCGCGCGGCCCGCCGCGACGACGCAAACAACGGTTTCTTTGTGCCAAGCCGGCGCAGGAACAAAGACCGGCTTTGTTTGGAACCGCACGGGGGTCCCCAGCAGAAGCCACAAAGGTCCGCCGCACGCACGGCCCCACAAAAGAAGCCGCGCACAAAGCAAGCGGCGGACAGCGCCGGAGTCGCGGGGACAAGCGCGCGCTCGTCGACGCTGTTGTCGCGGCGGGTGCGCTCGGAAAAAAAGTGGAAATCAATGACCGATATCGGGTGAAGGCAGTTACTGCCCCGGTCTTGCTGTGCGCTCCGGCCGCGGGTTTCCCGCCGAGGGGGCTCTAATTAGTCGTTATCGCGGTCGGTGGCGACGATCCTCAAAGGACCCCAGGATTCTCCGCCGGCCCGTTGGTCTCTGGAGCGCCGCGAGAGACCGGAGTCGCGCCAATCTGCTGGGGTGCTAGATCGGCACCTTTGTCCCACGGCGGCGTGCTTTGGCACCCCTGGGCGCGTTAGTTAGATCGAGGGTCACCATAGACGTGTACTTCCCTAGTACAACCACTCGCATGAAAAGATCTAGTGGTAAAAGAAAGAGGATGTGAGGCAAAATGAGCAGTCTAGTTTTAGTGTAGACACCAGCCTCCAAATAGACCTTTACATGGGCAAATAGGGGTCTGTTGATGGGGATAAAACGTTTGAAATTTATCCGCAAGCTTTCGGCGGTAGCTCATCGAGAAACAAACGGAAACGGATTATTTTAAATAGATGAACTCAGCTCCGGATTCGCGCTTTATCTATATCCAGGCATGATCAGAAAGCGCGATTGGCTTGCTATCGAAAAATTTAATGAAGGCGTGTATCTACTGTATGCACAGACACAATGGCTGTCAGCATCACAAAATTTCTCCTCGTACAAGTAGACCTGATGGTCTTACCGCAGTTTCAGTCAGTACTAAAAACTGCAGGGTAAAATTTTTCATCGCAGACATGATTTGATACAATACGCCGTGTGCCACCCCCTTGTCGGGGGGAGGACATTAGGTCCAACGACATGTACTGCTTTTCCGTTTGACAGGCTGATGGACCAGGGTCGTATCGTGGCCTAGGATACTATGAAGCCACCATTTTTTTTTTTTAAACTTCGAGTCGAGTCGCTTCGTTTATTTTTCGTTCGTACCCACATGTACGTGTTGCAAAAGAACAACCTCAGCGTGCTATCCTCGTCATGCGTTCACCAGTTTTTCAGCCAAGTTGTTCTCTCGCCAGCTTACCACTCTTTCTGTGAATCGCACGTGTTCTTTGTTTTTTTTTTTTTTTTTTTTTTTTTTTTTCATTTCCGCCTCGGTGACGCGACGTCCTTTCCCCGAGGACTCGAGGGCTCGTCGTGTCCGGGGTCATCAATTAAGAAAACGTAACATTGAGCGGCGACATTTTGCACAGTTTGTGCGCAGACTTTGGAGCGCATGATTGCTCACAATTCGATCGGTCCCGGCAAGAAGACGAGTCTGGCAGCGGTGCCCCCCTCCTCTCCCCCCTCTTCCTTATTGGCTCCGTTCGCGACCGGCGGCGGCGGCCAACTTAGAGCGTTTAGGCCAACATTTCGCGGCGGGGGTAAAAAATGGATGGCTGCCACTCGGAAGACGACATGTGCCCGGCCGGGGCGTGCCTGGCAGAATCACCTGCACGCCGTGGTCGGCGCGGGAGAACATCTGCCGTCGATCGATGAGATGGGCTGCCGATGTTTATGGCTCGCTCAGCGCGATGTCTCTGCCAGGCCTTTCCTTGGCCGCAGTGTCCGGGTGTTTTGTTTCTAGCGCACTCGTTCAGTTGCTCACCGCGCTGACCTTTCCGGACGCGGTGGTGATTAAAACTTGCCGTCCCTCAGAGACGTTCCCGCTTCGCAGTACCGACATGCGGGGAAATTGTCTTATTTGGGAACTATTCGCCGTTCTCAGAGCGGATGAACAGGGTGTTCGCGCTCATGGAGTAGGTATCCGGAATGCAGTGCTCTGTCACACGATGCAACAAATGCGTCACTGACTTCTGAGATTGCTGTGCGTATTCTGAACAATACTGGCTCTGCTTAGAGTGTTTCAACGGTGCAGTCATTAATTCGATGTCAACTTGTAGCGTTGGAAACAGAATAGTGCGGCCTATTAGCCATCCGTACATGGCGCAGATTTGACTGTTAATATACGCTGAAGGCGCAGATGAACATGACAATCATTGTCTGAGTAGCTGTAAAGATGACGGCACCTACTACATTTCTGCGCACTATTATGTGCACACTTTCTGAATTTCTTCACGATCGTTGTTCTGTAGGCTTTTACAGAA
>NC_139347.1:50427403-50459903 GCF_055883805.1 Amblyomma maculatum | reverse complement strand
CAAGTGCATTACGGAGTTTTCATGATATCTAATTCTGCGTCCGAATTACAGAGGTCAGCTGAACGAAGAAACAAAAGTCGATTACGATACTCGGCAATGCATTATTAGAGAGCAGCTGTTGTACATGGTTTCTGCCGTTAGATGTTTCTGTATTTTTATAGTAACTGAAGTATAAATGACATTTTATTCAGCCACTGCACATTGCGACAGCCGTCTTATATTCCCTTGGGGATTACGTTAAAAGAATCCGTGATCCTGTTAGAGACGTCGGTGGGATCACGGGACGGCTGAGGTCTCGTCTCCGAGAACTCATTAGAAGCTTCGTAAAAGTCACTGCGTGCACTGTATACATGGCTGTGTTGGTGAGTGTATTAATTCTCCACGTGGTGCAATAGCTTGGAATGGCATGATAATACAGGGGAGGAAGAAGGGGTATATAAGGACTTGTCATTAATATCTTTGTCGTAATAGCCTGTGGAAAGTTCCACGTATATGCCACTACACCTTGACCAATCTCTCCATGTTTCAAGAGGCCGAGAAGAAGAAGGAGAAGAAGAAATGGAAGCCTTAAAAATACATTTCTGCAGCAGACGTATCCAGCGTTCACGTGCACTGCAAACACTTTTTCCAAGAGTGGCGTAGATTCAGAACAATTTTGTTTTGACCGTGGCTCCAATCTCCAATTGACTGCGATGAGGGCGATAATATGTGACGAAGTTAGGCAGGTCGAGCTTATGCATGTCCAAGAATGTCGAGCTTGTGATAACAATTATAAAATAAACAGAAACACGTGCTAAAACAACACTAGGCCAGCCGATTGAGCCTTCAGAGGAATATATACCTGCAGCTTCTCCCCTTATCTGCGGGGGTGAGACCCTACACAAAATTAGCGGGATAACTGCAAAATAAATAAACGCAGAAGAGTAGGGAACCGAGAGGCTCGAACTAATGCACATATCACAGAAGCCAGCAGTCACCAAAACTAGAGAAAGCATAAACTAATTTTTCCACATTTTTTAAATTTTGGGTGCTAACCAATTGGAAATGAGCAGTACATCAATTTTACAGTTGAATGATAGCTAACTTGAACGAAGAAATGTTCATTAGATGCCGTCAGTGCGATCTTATCCCAAATATCTGTATGTCGCGTAGGGTGTCCTACCAACTCAGACATGGCGGCGGCTGTCGAGCCTTAGTAGTTTCGAGGGTATTTATGTTGCGTGTAACTTAAACTTAAGAGCGTTAAGCAGCGCCCATCCCCCTCATCCATAGTGGCGGACAAAGAGTGCCCTATACCGCTCGTAACACGTAGAAAGGGATCGAGAAGTAAGTGTGCGGAAATCTTCCTATATGTCTTACCCCTCACGCTATTCTCTTATGACGAATGTCGTGCTATCGACAGACTGCTGCCTCAAAGACTGGCGCTGCATACAATATAAGTAAAGGTACAATTTTGCATGCGATAGCATAAAGGTTTGGTTTGGTTTGGTTTGTGGGGTTTAGCGTCCCAAAGCAACTCAGACTATGAGAGACGCTGTAGTGGAGGACTCCGGAAATTTCGACCACCTGGGGATCTTTAACGTGCACTGACATAACGTAGTACACGAAGCCGACTGAAATAAAAAGTCGGCGTCGGCGGTATCACACACTTGACAACTGCTACCGGCCAACGTTGGTGCAAAGAACAGCCTGCTACCACCTGTAAATTGCAGCAGGCGGCAAAGTGCAGCGAGGAAAAACCTCCTCCCTTTTAGCAGAGAGGACAATGGCTGCCATGGGAACAACCTTCTGCCACAATTGTTGCATGGAACAGCCAGCTGCAACCTGCCAATCGTAACAAGTGACAAAGTGGAAAGGAATAACCTCCTCTCGTCTTCTGGGAGAGAGGATGATTGCTGTCACAGGAAAAACCTTCTGCCACAATTGTTGTGTGGAAGTCAGCTGCCACATGTCAATCGTAGCAGGTGGCAAAGTGAACAGAGAGAAAACTTCCTCCTCTAGCTTTTTAAGAGAGAGGAGGATGGCTGCCACCAACTTTCTGCCGCAATTGTTGCACGGAACAGCCAGATGCCACCTGCCACGGGGGGCAGGTGGCAAAGTATAGAGAGGAAAATTCAGATTTATTCTTCAAGGAAAGAGGAGGGAGAGAGCGGTTGGTGGCTGCCGCGGAAGTGACACATATTAATTATTTCGAAATATGACCGTGGTGACACATTGTGGTGATGCGCAGTATGCGTCTGGTAGCTGGTAGCTGGCAACTGACAACCCGGAGCCGTGCACACCCTGTTTGAAGCCTCAAAGAGTTAAATATGCCTCTGGCAGGTGGCAGCTGGAAGTTGACATACGCCGGACATTTACAGGCCGGAGTTGAAGTGGCCTGCCAGCGTCCGACTCTCCTTCGCTCGTGGAAGTTTCCGGACGTGTGATTGGTCGGTAGGTTGCGTGGCATCACGTGAACAGATGCATGGTCGAATTGGAAGGAGTCGTAGAGTTGAGCAGCTCTTTTTATATGCGAGAGTGAGATGGAAATCGAAAACGCGGATGACGATTGCATTTATTACTGTGGCATCACTCAAATTCGATGTCACTTTTTCATTCTTCATTCTTTTTCGGTGAATTAAGATCTTTGGTTCGGTGAAATAAGATATTTGACAATTCACTTCACCCAAACGGTTAAGCGGCGTTATGCTAAGGTATAATATTTTCTGTCGGAGCTGTTAGAACGTGCATTCATTATGTGACTGATCTAGATGTCGCAAGAAAAATAGCGAGTCATGCTGTGTTACATCGGAGCGCTTATTACACTTCGTCGCCTCTCACGTGCATTTGTTGTCTAAGGGCTCTTTGTGCTCTGGCGAAAAATTCCCAAGCTCTTTGTCGTCGTTCTTCGCGCTTTTAGGAGCCTCTTAGCGAATGTGTCGCGCGTATAATACGCTATGGAAGAGGTTAGCGCCGATGGCAGAGACAATGCGTTAAGCCTCGAAGTGTTCAAACACTTCTGTGATGATGGGCCAATACGTACCTCTGCTCGTTCGCCCCTGCTGTCTACGGCACCGTTCTGTGAACCCAGCAGCGTGGTGAAGTGTAGATGTCGAATCAGCAGCGAGTCTCTGCTTCGTGGGCACGCGCGCTCGAGTGGATGATAGCGTCTCAGACCGCCTGTATGGCGCAATCCTCCGGGAACGCACTCTGAGTGATCCGAACACGCCGTTGGAGTGAGTTGATCGCTCAGGCGTAAAGATTAGCAGGTCCTCCTCAATCTGTAAGGGTAAGCAGCACTGCACTAGAGGCAGCGTAGGAAGGGAGCAGATGTTCTTTTCCGGACCACTTGTTACCAGAACTCTTTCCGCCGTGTGCTCACAATATATGGCGTGTTTTGCGCGATAGTGTTAAAATGGTCGAGCCTCGGTGTTACTGGAAAAATTCTATTAGCGGAGAGGGGTCGTGACGTAGTCGTGACGTTACACGGGTCTCATGGTGGAATCAAGCCTCTGAGCCGCGACTCAGAGATGCTACTCTATGCCACCGAAGCGCCTTCATTCGACTGGGTTTGAAAGCGCTATGTCAGGCTAATAAGCGTGTTGTGAGCAAAAGAGTGCGCCAGGAGACCCCAAATGACCGTGGAGATTCTTCAAAACTATCGCGCCATACTTTTAAGGCGAACTTAATTTTCTCTAGAGTTCTTTTGCATCCCTCTATTGCGCCTAAATATTTGGCCTAGAGGGATAAATGAGATGGCTCAAATTGAGTTTCACCAGCTTCTGAAACATGCTGCCCGATAGTTCCCTCTGTACTGCATCCTGGCTTGCGACGCTTTCGGATGACTTGTGCTGCGCCACAGAAGATTAAATTTCCCATCGATAACAAAATCACAAGCGTGCGCACGCGCACGCTCGCATACAAGCTGGCGCACGTGCGCGCCAGCACCTCAAATCAAGTAAAACTAAGGAAGCTCAGTGATGATGAGCCGGCGTTGCGTCTGCCGCGATAACTCATTCCAGCATGAAACGGGAGGGGCAGAGAGGATAGACAAGATTTCGAAGAGAGGAACTGAATCCTTGATGTAGGTCACTTGGGGCTTACGTTTGTTCTTAGCCCTCCATACGTTGCCGCGCAAGGAATCAGTTGTAAAAGAGTTGCAATTATTTGATTTTTACATCGTTTTACATACTAGAAGGAAAATCGCCAAAGTCCTAACTGCGAGCGGTGTTGTGACGAGGTTTATAAATGCAGAAGCTTATATTGACAAAATCGGTTTTAAATACAAGCTCGGGAGGACAAGCACGCTCTAAGCTGTCTTCTTTTATTTTTGGTGGACACGATTCGTTGGTTTGGCAATAATGGCATCTTTCTCCTACCTTCCGCACCCTGAGAGAGCGCCTGTTCAAGGATTACGTGCGCGAGGCTGTCCTAGTCCCAGAGAGCACGTTTCCGAAACCGCCTATCGGACTGCCTCTTTGAAAGACTTTTTATATCACCTTCAATACGCTGTAACTAAACATTCTTTTTCCCGAAGGAGCATGCACTCCACTGAATGATCGCACAGTCAAGACGCAACGCGCACACCGTTTTCGCGTGTGTTCGAAGCGGCTTGTTAAACGCATCGCGCACCTGTCGTGTTTCCTTGCTTCTCGCTTACGTTTTGCGCCTTATTTGGATTGGTCGCCGACGGCGCTAATCCTATATGCGCTCCCCGTTGTCGCCGGTGGGTTTCCCTTTGTGTTTCACGCTGCGTTCGGCGTGGCTTCCCTTATCGGTGGAGGTCTCTTTGCATGCCGGGCTTCCAGGTATTGAGAGTTCACTGGCAGATCCTGTGCGTGCGAAGCCTCGTAGTGGCTAGAGCAGGTGCGTGGCGATTAGCTGCGCTTTGTAGGGGCGCTTGTAATCTGCGCACGCATGGTCGATGCGAATCCCATCGTTCGACCCCGTGCGCCTTCCACCTAAGGCGTGCAGCTAGCTCCGATGGGACAGGGAGCACATTTTGAGCAGCAAGCCAGCGATTGTTCTACAGGCGCGAGTGACGGGACGAGCGCAATATTTATTTGATTTTATTTCAAGGGATTTTCATTTAGTAGTCTAGTACCTAGAAACACTTCCAGTTCCAGTGCAGGAACGATGAGAATTTGTGTTACTGTATGCGAACTGAGTATTCCCTCGCATATTTGCGTCCACAACTGCGCCTACTCCCATTTTCCTTTTATTTCCCAGTTCCCTTCCACTACATCGCACACTCTTTTGTTTCATCCTGCCCGGAACGCACTACGAAGCTTTCACGCCGCATCGTTTCTTGCGGCGGAGTTTTGACACCACGTCGGCTGGCCTCATATCCTTCACTGTCAAGTGTGAGGTCTTAACAGTCAGTCCGCTTTAGTTCCTGCTCTCCAGCACGCCGCAGCACTTATTCAGTTGTTCGTGGCTTATGAGAGAAGAGACGTTAAAACGCGTCCGTCGACCATTTCATGTGAGCGACTCCTCTTGCAGTTACGCTTGGTGCGGAGATATTGGTGTCTGATGCCCTTACAGCTGTCTGTGTAACTGTTATCTCAGCGCATTATATATGACCCAGAGGCATCATACGCGACACAAGAAGCTCACGGAGACCCTGTGGTCCACAGAGGCCAGATTGAGAAGAGAACCCCTGGCCTACAATATAAAATGACGTAAATAGGAATAAATAAGAGGGGGAGAGGGGAGGGGGTTGTACATTTGATCTTCAGTTTCGAAAACGGCTTTCATGAAGACAGAACTTACAAGGCAACGAAAGAAACTTCTGTTTTGTGTCCTCTTTCATAAACTTTGTTGTTTCCATTACAGATGTGCTAGAAATTAAACCAACAAGAAAGTAAGATTAGAGAAGAAAGCATACCCATACTCATATAAAGAACTTAATTATCAAGGTTGAAATAGGTAGCATTACGTTAACTGCTAACACGTACACACGTACGTACCTTAGCCTTTTATATAAGGTACATATAAACCCATTGCATGCGGTATACCCCGGTCTAATAAATAAATCTGTATCATATCATTATTTATCTACTGATACTGTCAACCCTCGCTTGAGGGTCGTTACAGGAAGGGTATGCCGTACAATGCACGACAGCGAAGATCAACATATCAGAGCATCAGGTTGGACGCCCTCGGCACAAAACATCAACGGCGCGTTTGAATTCATTCATATCCGGTTGCTCCACAACTTTTTTCGGGCAAAGCATTCCACGTTTTAATCATATCAAGGAAAAAAGAGTAAATACAGCACCAACACGTGTGTCGTAAGGCTTGATTTATCTGGTGTGGTTTTCACTGCGCTCCGTTTTTCCTGGGACTGAACATATTTATCTTTTTTGATCTTAAAATGCCCCCGAAACATCTGGAAGAAAAGCTTTAATCTGCATATTACCTTCGACTTTCAAGTAACTTAAGACCACATAAATTTGGTATTTCGGTAACTGAGTCCAGTCTTCTGTATCTTGACGAAATAAAACGAGCGTCCATTCTGTGAACTCGTTCCGGTTTATATTTGAAAAAAAAAAAAAAAAAATAAATAAATAAATAAAATAAAATAAAAATAAAAAGAACAAGGAATTGGTGGTGGTTTCGGAAGACAGTGACGTAATCCAAAAATGGGCGGATAAAAGTCTTGTAGGCAATTATTTTACATTTTTACTTGCATATTCATTTTTTTTTTTTTTTGCTCAGAAAGTTGAGTTTTTTTTGGAAGCTGTTGAGTACATATTAGTAATATGATTATGCTACTGTAGATTATGCGTAATTTCGATTCCCAAATACTTGAAAGTATCTGCGTTTTTAGTTTATTTTCTCGAGCGCACTCTTCTTATTAGCAATACTCATAAAGGCCGATGCTGTGTAACCAATTTTTATGCCGCATTGTTGCGCCAAAGATGCACGGAATGAAGGACTCGGTTTATTCTAATCGGATCACCAGCTTGTGTTAGTCGAGAATAAATTAAGCAGTCGTTTTCAAAAAGCTTCAGTTTTGCAGGACACTGGATATACAGGATAACATCATTAATATAAACTGGGAACAACAATGGAGCTAAACGCGTCCCTTGAGGAGCATCAGAAGACTTTAACGTAGAAGGAGGGTAACATTAATTCACACTCACAACCTGCTATGATATTGTGAAAATAGGCTTCAGTTCATTTCAGAATAGTTTCACTAATTCCAGCTTTATGTAATTTGGAAGTTATTTACTCTTTGGAAGCTTGACAGAGGCTTTTGCGAAATCAACACATATTACATTGATTTGTTCTTGGTCATCTATGGTTAACTAAAATCATGTAGTGCTACTATGGGCTACGTTGGTATATAGGCCTTTTCGGGAACCATGCTGGTGCTGATAAAAGAACTCGTTATCTTCGAGAAAAGTTAGCGTATGTTTTCTCAGTATATGCTTTAAGTGTTTATCGCTGAAATTTGGTGATATCTCCCTGTCAGTAATAGATTACTGCTTAAGACAACAGGTGTTACGACTGCACAACGCCAATACTGCGGCAACAAGTTAGTGCGTAAGGGCATCGTAAATATTATATTTAATAAAAACGATGTTCATTCGGCGTATCTCTTTAGAAAGTGGGTTGGTATTCCTTTTGGCCCACCAGCCGTTTTAGAATCCAAAAGTAGCAGTTGATTAAAGACGTTAGCCGGAGCCACGACCAAGTCTCCCATAAAAAAATGAAAAACAAAAAAATGAATACTTATCACAGTGGTCATCGCTCTGTTTAGATAAAGAAAAAAATTATCAGACTAGGAGAAGTGATTGAAATGATTCGCTATATTTGTTTTTTCGGTCACTATTTTTTATTGCTAACTTGAATGCTTTTTAATTCCTTTCTATAGCCACCGAGGTAAAACCAAAAACTTCCGAGGTGCTGTTTAGATAAATCCATGTAATTTGTGATTAAAGATTGCTGTTTTTATTGCTTCAGAGCCGTCTTTAAAGGGCTTCGCAATTCGACACCTCAACTGAGCCTTTTCATCCTACGTAACCACTTTATTTTAATTTTGATGTGTATCATAGGCCGAGTAAGGTCGAGTAATAGAAATGTTATGGTGTTTTGTTTTGTTTTCCAGGGTGGAAACGAATCTGTCAACGCGATGTTTTTCATATTCTTGAAGCGCAGCCATAGTTCTTCAACGGATTCGCAATCACATGCAAGTTCGAATTCACTAAATGGCAATTCTAAAATATCTAAAATCGAAGCGTCGTCTGCCCATTCATAATCCTTAACTTGCTAAGAGCTAGCTTTTACCAGGATGCACACAGAAACCATGCTCAGATATCCTGTCATTTAGAGACAAAGTAGAGTCACCCACTCTACCCGACAGAAACGCTTAATCCAACAGCGATCTGGATTCATACGTTACCCTTGTGTGTTCTTCCACGATTTGCTTCAGATTGTATGAAAGTATTATTTGCATCAGTGCTTTTGAACCATAAATTTCTACGTTCGCAGGTAGTAAACTGTCGTAGTAATATTTAGCAAATTAGAAGCTCCGGTCACTACTAGTCTGGTGGTACGGTTCAAGTGAGTGCACAAAAATATGGTCAGGTCCTTCAAAATCTCTGGTGAAGTGACAGCTGCCCTGTGCACTGCGCCAAATAGTAATTGCCCTAAGTAATTTTGCGCCAAACTGCTTCAGGCATAGTGCGCTCAACCATTACCGCTTCTATAGACGTTTTAGCAAAACTTTTGAAAGCACTGCAGAGATCTGCTTTGGAGAAATGCGAAACAATGTGCGCTGGCTGCTCTTTAGTATAGCTCCTAGAGGGTCATGACGCAGCACCTCTGAGTGGCATGACTCTACACATTTGAGTGCCATTACTCAGCACGTTTGAGAGTCATGATAACACACTAGTTATGGGTCCCGACTTTTGCTTACAAAAGTCATGAACTCCATAGTCATGATCGTTGTATCTCCGACTTGACTGACTCATGACAAGTGAATATGACATAATGACTTAACTATAACAACTAACATGACATGCTAGTCATGACATGACATTTATATACCACTTCTCATTACATACACATTCATTACTACCAGTCCAAACTTACTACGACGTTATATCATACGTTACATTTTGCTTCCATATTATTCTTCCATGTTTTTGGGGACACGTCTTCGCAAACATAACCAAGTAAGGTTTTCGCCTTAATAACCGCAATACCACCAATACAAGTGTCTCTATTCCCTCTGAACATCCGGTCGTCTGAGGAGCTATGCACTGACCAAGCACACCGTTGTTCAGATATGTTTCGCTTACGACAAGCAATACATATTCCAACTCGGTCACTTTGTTAACAATGTTGCAAGCATTCAGTGATAAGATTCGTAGCTATGACGAGGTGGATTTAAACGGGAAATCGCCGGAATTATCCGAGGTGCTAGTGCAATCATGCGTAATGGTTGTGCTTTGAGTGAATTGCTTGCATAAGTCTGAGTGGTTTAGAAGCAGATGGGGGCTGTTCTCAGGGTCCCATGTGTATACCTTTAATTTATTTTCAATTTGTCATCGATTGAAGGGACCTTCATGCTCGGCGTTATTTAATCAGAGGCATTTTCCCAAAGTTTCCTTCGCATAGTCCTTTCCTTAGTTACACTAATCGATTTCTCTTTCAGTTTGCTGCAGTTTTGCAGCACTTGCTGCTTTTCCCCGGTGTCATAAAATTTCATAATAGTTGGATTTGGTCGATCTTTGCTCTTTTTGCCTATGCGATTTTCTCAACGGCTTTTATCTCAATGCCCCGTGTTTTGTGAAACAGTTTATCAGTAACCGCTACCTTCAAATCGGTCTTTGAATCACCGATATTTTTTTAAGGAATGCAAAACCAACAGATTTTTACATCGAGATTAGTTTTCACACTGAACAAGTTTTTTGGCCCGCTGCTGAACTGTTCCCTCAATGTATAAATAGTTTTGTTCATTTTCTGTATCATTGCAGATATTCAGGCGCGGACATGTAAAAAATACCAGGCATCTGAACATATTAAAAGCAGCAAGTGGCATGAGGTGCTTTCCAGCTCACGTCTGGAGGACGAGAAAGCATTGATATATACAACTGCCTAGACAGATGACCGTCTCCAACGGTATCTTGGATCGAGGATTCCGCCATCAGTTTCTTACGAAAAAATAGTTTAATGCAATCACCCAACTATCCTGAAAAACATTTTTTTTTCATAGTTCATTCTTCCGTATTTTAGCTTTAAGTGCTAAAGTACTTATTAGAGGGTTCAAATAGTTCAACGTTTGCATACGTTCAGCGCTTATATGTATGTCCGCTTGTAGCGCTTTCACACCGAAAAGAGAACAATTCGTCCGAACGAAGCGGATTCGAACTCAGGAATTTTTCGACGAGCAAGCCCCACGCTCTACTATACCAAATTGGGAATGCCGCAGGACAAACCGTATAAAACGTTAATAGCTCCACACCCGACACACGAGCAGTGGGAGGGAGCCCTGACAAGCGACAACCTGAACTAGCTAGTCCGCGAGTGAGCTGCCACCAGGGAGGCCTGGACTCGGGAAAGCGACCTTCTAACTCTTGCAAATTAATAAGTTTAATAAAAGTATTCTCTGCCTTTCTCTCGTGGGGAGCGAGTGCGAAAAGTCTTAGCAATCGCCGCAACAGATTATTCCGCGTGCAGATCGCAATACTCATTTGCACTGTACATTGCATGTGTTCGTCACCATCAACTTTAATCTGTGCGCAAAAGCATTCACACGTCTTAAGCCAGGCTCACACTAGCGGGAAACTTCCCGCAGCGGCGCAACGTTCATGGCGCCGCAGCGTCGCAGCTCCTCGGAAGGACGCTCACACTACGCCCGTTTTCCCGCTGCGCTTGTCGTGGAATGTAGAGGAGGCGAAGGCGAGCGAAGCGAGAAAGAGTAGTCACGTGACAAGAGCGAAGGGAAAGCACGCGCATTTCTCGTGCGCAAGTGAGCGACACCAGCGATGCTCCCGTCGCCCGCGCAGCCACCACCGGGAGTCATTGAACTTGGACTGACGTCACGGTCTGCGCTCCGCTCCGATTGGCTACTCCGTTCTGCGGGACGGGAAAAATAGCTTCCGACCCCATCGCTCCGCGGAACGTCGAACAAGTCAGCCTGCGGGAAAAAAACCGGTTTCTGCGGGAAGCGGCGCGCGGAGAACTTCCAGCGTTGCGCGTTTTCCCGCTAGTGTGAGCGTGCCTTTACTCGGCCAAACTACGATGAAGCCTTACCATTTTTAGCGTCAACTCTCCTTCTACTATTCCCTCTTCTGACACGTGCGCTCCGCATTCTTGGCAGCATTGTTTATTTGTCTTTTTTTTTTTTTGAAAGTGGTCTTCTTCCATAGCGATATGTCACCTCAGTGACGTAGCACAAGAGGTGCTTCTCAGAGGTTGGCATGTTGCTCTTCACAAGGGCCTTGACCTCTCGCGGTCAATTTGGCACCGGCGTGCCAAACTGCAGCACAGGAATGCAAATTTGCAGCACAAGAGCGGATAACTGTCGGTTCGTCAGCAGTGTGTTCCATTGAAGATGGTTTATTGGTAACACGAAACGTTACACGAGTGGGGTAATGAAAGAAAGCGTGCCTGAAGGACAAAAGAATGTGTTTACTCTACGTCTATATTACTGCTTTATTTGATTCTTGTATGGATAAATTTGCGAATGATACTTTGCAACCTAATTTGCTCAATGAAAAGGGATAAACTTTGCGATTTTCCTCGCGGACTTCAAAGCCCGCACATGGTATTCTTTAGGCAAGACAGAGCAGTAGCCATAGAAAAATGTGGCTTACAAGAAAGGAAACCACACCTGAAAGATTGATTGCCTTAGGGCATGGGCTCGGAGCGTTTTTATTGAAGCAGTGGTTGCATAGTCATCTAGGCTCCAAAATTGGCGATGTTGGGTTGCTTGGTTTCACTTCAGTGTACACATCTCTTAGGAAGAAAAGGTTCTTGAAAATGAAGTGGGCTTGAGGTCGTCATTCCGGTATAGACGTCCGACAAGATGGAAATGCAAACACTGGCAGGCGTTAGCTTGGGCTTTTGTCTCTTCTCTGAGAATACACGATAGCGAATGTCCCGAAGGCATATTAGAATCGACAGCAGGGAAAGCTGCCACTCGGGAGGTGCAGGACCCGATAAGGAGCTTAGAAATATCACTTCCCGGCTGAAATCCGGAGTCGTGAGCTTTCATAGCACCTTTCGTTTGCTCAGTGGCTTTCTCTTCCCATACCGTCGTCGTTTCTCCGTGTCCGTCAGCGTTCCTCCGGCTACGTTGGCGGCTGAACACTTGAGCGCGCGTCTCTAGCCTATGCACTTTTTTTTTTTTTTCGGTCGCGCTGGAATCTATCGGCGTCTCGCTTTAGCGAGGCTCCCGACAGACGCTTGGCGTGTCTCCACACCGGCGGCGGCCATGCACTTTCCAATCTCGCGGGATAACATTTGCATGAGAGCACTCCCTCAGAGCGAGCGCGCTAAAACCAGCGGCGCTTGTCGGCGAGCTTTCGATTGGTTTCGAGTGCCGCCGTCGTCGCTGGCGTGACGACACGCGCCGCGTGGCGCACATCTCGAGGGGAGACGCGGCGCAACTCCCGAGGCGCGCTGCTCCCTGCGCTCTAGAAGACAGCAGCAGCAACAAGCGGAGGAGGGGGTTCGGCGGCGCTCGCGCGCGGCTGCGCAGCCAAGGCAAGGGGGGGAGAAGGGCAATCCGCGCCGGATGCCTCATTCAACGGAGTCCGCCCTGCGCGTGTTGACACTGTCCGGGAGCAAATATTAATTCCCCGGCTTCAGAAAAGCGCGCTCGCTTCTTCGTCCCACGCGTGCAGCCGCCGGATGAAGACCGCGTCGCGGAATAACCCCTCGTCGCTCCGCTTTCCCCATCGTCCGCGGCGTTCGCTTCTTTCTGCTGCCCCCACTTCCCTCGGCGCCGCCCGTGCTTGCGTTGCTGCGCTTTGGTCGGACGATGCGTGTGTCGCGCGGCATCGGACGCTGGTGACTCGGGGGGCGCTGCTCCAGGCCCGATAAGCGGATCGGGGCCTCAGGCGTGTCCGACACCGGTGTCGAGGGTCTCCTCGTTCATATCCTGCGAGAGCTGCGGCGCCATCAATAACTTCCGCCGATAAGCCGCTAATTAGCTCCGGATGGGAGCGTGCTCCTCCTACCTGCCGCCGTCCCCGCACTGCCCCGTGGCGTCGAGGGAGAGCCGACGCAGAGGTGGCCGCGCAGGTTCCGTGCGTCATACGAGGAAGGATAGATTGAGAGTAACTGCGCGTTCGACGAGTGGAATGCAGTGTACATTGCGGACACGTAGCTGGTTTGGTGCATGCTAACGCTACGTTGGGCGAACAGACGTTATATGCTAATGTTCAAGAGGTGGCCATTCCGTAAAGGAGGCATGCACTGCAGAGTTAAGTTGGGATACCTGAGCACGATGCTAGTGAGGTTTCGCCGCTCGTCTTACGCTCTACGATGCCTGTGATTTCTAATGGGCTAGAAATATGAGCGCGCTTGTGTGCGAAGCCTTCGGTGGTTTGTTGCTGACGTCGAAATATACAGTGAGGTTCGCAAGGATAACAGTCCTTCACAGGGCCCTACCAGCTTCTTTATTGCTCAAAATGTAAAAAAGACGGGGGGGGGGGGGGGGGGGGGGGGGAGGCGAGAACTATTTCGAGAGCTATCTCTCGCCTTTGTTAATTATTTCGCGGTTGGTGGAATTGGTAGAGCGACTGGCTGAACAGTTATGGTGCATGTTTGAACCTCAGATTAGGATGAATGTTTCTTAAAGTACGAAATTCTTTGAATTCAGTATAGCATTCCTTTGTCGCTTCTTGGATTCGCTTGAATAGATGCTGATTTCTCACTTGTTACAAGATATGTGGTTTTGTTGGTTGGTTATATCCTCTTATACTTTTATTCCTCCTGCCCACCTCTTTCTTCCGACTGGTCCTTTAGTGTCTGCAAGGGGGACGCTTCTTGGAAATCATGAATTTTTTTTTCAATCATGAGTACTCCTATGGCTAGTTCACTACACTATCACGAATTTTCATGGCTGAAATCAATCGCAAAGTGCTCAAAAATACCCTAAAGGTTTTTGAATTTTTAACTTTGCTTGCGGAGGGCTTATATCAAGGGGTAGCAGATCTTCATTCTGGATATTTTTTTTTTTTGTCGCTCTGTGATAGAGTGGTTCTGTCTCGTGCTGAGCAGAAAACCTTTTGTCATCTGAATATATGAAGACCCAGCCGGCCTCCGAGACCAAAAGTAATCTCTCTCTCTCTCTCTCTCTCTCTCACACACACACACACACACACACACACACACACACACACACACACACACACACACACACACACACACACACACACACACACACACACACACGTGTGTGTGTGTTTCGATGGTTTAACACCGCTTAAATCGATTAGAAGTGTCGAAATGACCGTTGCACTTCACATTGTTGGTAATTATGTCTGCTTTGCGACAAGGATAGCCTCGCACACTTATTTGTCGTCAAATGCGGCATGTGGAGGACGCCACTGCATAAGCACGGAGGTGGCAGGGCATGTTCATGTAGCAGGAGCACTTCTTTTTGGGCGAAAGAGAGAAAAGCAACGTAATATATGCACGGGAGCACTCGCATACGGGAAGGTTATGAAAAATAGGCAAGACGCGATACACAACTGCCATCCACAGATCTGTGTAACTACAGCTTACAGATCGCATCTAGTGAGCTTTAGTTGTGAACGCTCTTAGGGGCGACAGTAGTATTAAGGTACGGTATCTCGCTTTATGCCCTACATTCCCAGTACTGATAACCGAAGACTCTTTGCTGAGTGTGTGGTCGTCATGTCGCGGTGTGAAGTGATGCCTAAACGTCAGTCTGCGTTTAGTGCAGTAGTACGCCCTGTGAATACTGTAAAAAACTAAACAAAAAAAGCGTTCGTTAGGTATTAGTAGTTGAAAGGGCCAAAGCTGCAGCTTACAGTATTCGAAGAAAGGGTTTATTTAAAAGGCATGAATATCTCCGAACATGCGCGGCTTTGTATTTCCCTCTGATGCATACAATGCCTTCGTGGTTCGCATCACCGTCATGACCTTGCTTGCATCCGCAGAAATTAGGGTTCCAGGGCGGGTTAGAATGCGCGTGGGAACTGATTATACACGTTAAACCTAATTTACCCGTATGAAGCGAGGGAGTGAGGCTATAATACTTCTACACACAACGCAGAGCATATTCGCGGTCGTCTGGTCGTCTGGTTTCCGATTTGTTAAGCACGCTTTGTTTTCGAGAGTGATTTTGTTTTCAGTGGGCGTTCGTTTCAAAGCGTTACCGCGGCTCCTACATTTGTATTAGCGAAATTGCCTCTTTTCAATTAGTGCTGGATTGGAAAATACTGGGCTGGAGACAAAAAAACGTTGTTTAGACAGCTCCGGCTTTTCTTATAATAGTTATGACCTACGCGTTATTTCAGTATACGCAGCCACGTCATTTGTGGGAGATGTTTCTGCTTGAGTAATTAGTTATAAGGTACAACCAGGGCGGTAAACTTTACCCTTGGATTCCCGTTTTTTAGAGCGTTTAACTATACTGCTGGCATTTGTGAATGTCATCTGACGCAGAGATTTTACGTCAGGTGTGGCGCGAAGAGCCGGCGTCGCTCGCTTGTCCTTCACAAATGCGGCTCACGGAGCCTGCGGTGATCGCCTTTCCTTCCGCTTCGCTTTTACTTCTACTTCGCACAACTGCTTCTTCTTCTTCTTCTTCTTAACACACCTGACAAACAAATATATAACAGTTGCTGCCCCAATGCCATACAGCCATCCAGTCTCCTTCCTACCCTTTCCCGCCACCGCCAACTATGGCCATCTGGCTCGCTTCTTGGGACTTCCCGCTTCAAAGTGCCTTCGACACCTTGGTGTCGTCTAGACCCGGCTGTGGTCTCCTTGAGGTTCGCACACAGCCAAGGAAGTCGCGCGCTGGAGCTAGTGCTTCGGCTACGTTTTTTTTTATATACGCCGACAGCCATGTAGGAGTTAAACCACAGCAGACTGTGTCTGACCATGCTTAATGGAGCTTCCGCTCTGTAGACTAGGTTCAGCCGCGTTGAACCACAGTAGAAAACGCCCTCAAACTCGCCGTAAGTTAGACCGCCATCGACCGCTTCCACAAAGACTTTACTACAATCCTTTAGGATACGTATGTCAAGTGTTTGACTGTCTGTGGTTCCAGCGCGATTTGAACATAATTCTCGCACCTCTATGATTTGAGCTAACGCTCGACATTCGGTTCAGCAGCGTCGAATTAGCATAAAGTCGTATGCCACCTCATTTTCTGAGAGATAACCCGGCTTAGATACACCAGACAAAGATCACCCGACTTGGCCCCGCTTGAGCGAAGTCGTACGAACGTGCCTGCGTGGCCTAAGGGCAATGTTTCTGATTCTGGATTCAAGCGTCTCCGTGGTTTCAATTGCCATCTCACAAAAGCTGCCTGAGTAGGCAGCTACTACCAGTTCGGCCATGACACGTGGTCTCGTGACGTCAGAAAACCGATCGACAAGTCAGTGCTTGGACATGCTACCTGCTAATCGCTGCCTGCCAGAGGCTTTCTCGGGATTTTCCACTCGCAACGCTGACGTAAGCAGTATGAAGAACGGGCTGTTTAACGCTATCGCTCTTTAATTAGCAGGTCCCCCCTCCGGTGGCTTCTTATTTTCTACTGTTTATTGTCAGGTCACATCTCATTGGTTTATTGCGGCAGTCTTACATCCGTACCAGCTGAGATCAAACTCTAAAAGGAAAATTTTGCTAAGCATAAAAAGAAATGACCGTTTCCATCAATATGTCAATAGCGGTATCTTATAAGTTCTGCCGTTATCTCACAGTTCAAAAGGATGTCCATGAAAGACGTACTTTTTGCGACGTTTATTACCTCGGGGCATAAAAGGAGATATTATGGATGGAGAACATGGTCTAATAAATAGAAAAAAAGCTTAGCTGATCTAATTAAGTACAGGAGGGAACGATGATGCGGTCCCTGTGTCCAAGGGGCATATGACGACGGATTGTGGGGAAGAGACAAGCCATCAGGAGCCGGATCCACGTCGGATTCAACGCTGGGCATTCCCACAGCTAGTGGTGGATATCGGTTTCAGCATCTCGGGACTTGCAGGCGGGACACCTAGGGGGGGGGGGATTCAAATCTCGACACTGAGACCACTTTCGAGTTTGTGGCAGGTGTTAGGGCCACCTCAACTCGGATCCCCTGAAACGCAGCCTCCTCTGCACGTGTTAGACCGTGGGCGAGGCTTACGCGTTCGGCGCCGGAGGTGGTTCTCTCTTGTTAAAAGGAGGGTAGCATCATCCAGTTTCAGGAGCTTTGGCGATGACGAGGCTGGGTGGAAAGGCGGGTCGCAGAATCTGCACGGCTTTGGGAAACTCAGAAGGTCACGCGGAATCCATTCAACACGAATTGGCTGACGCGAGGACATGGTAAGCGAGAGATGGACCGCCTGCGCTCTGTGTTGAAGTGGTATAGTTTCCAAAGTGCACCTTGTGTTCAACAACAGCCGGATGCAAAAAGACTGACTTACAAGACATCGGCATCCTGCCTAGGCCTAGCATTCTAGAGAAAGCTAAAAAAAATCTTTAAACATCGTCAGATTACATGGTTCGGTCGTTTCTGTTCTACTTCCAGTCAACCATTCCCCTGCTATATAATTAGGGTAATGATATTATGCCCCCTACCGCATAATGAAGCAATGTTGCTAATCTCCGTTCAGGTACTTGCTACGTGGCATTTCCGCTGCCAGCTTTCTCAGTGACCTCAGCAGGGTACGAGCGGTGCGCACAGTCACAACATGCAGCGCAGTGCGTGCGATTCGGACTCTCGCTGAGGGCTGCAGCGCCGATATCGGGCCAGCGACAGCTGCGTAGCCACTTGCCGCATAACGACCGAATCACTGAACCCGGCCCGTCGTGTCCCGCAGTTACAGCGGTCCCGCGCACGCGCCCTTAAAGGCGGAATCTCGCCCGTGCAAAGTGAATACGAAGCTCTCCTCCCGTATAAGCGGACACTTCTGTGCAAGACGCCACAGGCGAAGAAGAAGCGGCCACTGTAAATCTCCCGCGGCGCGGTCGCTACATGGCTCCGTGCGGCTGGCGCATAATGCGGCGATCGGGAGAAGTGTGCGGGTGCTCCCCTAGAAGCCACCGACTGTTTGTGTTCACCGCGGCGTCGTCCTCGGCGGGATGCATAAGCAATGCTTGCGGCGCGCGTGTTTGCGGAGTCAGTTGCCGGCCTCTCGGCTCAAGACGAGCGCGTGCTGCCGTTTCGCTCAGAGTTCGCCCTGCGGCTGACTTGCTAAGCGGCCTCGCGTGCAAACGAACCTCTTTCGTCTCACTGGAGTTCGCTTCTATACAGGAAAATCAAAAGCTGATTTGTTTTTCACGTGGACTCCGGCGTACTTAAACTTAAACGCAACAGGCTACGACAGTTTAGGTCAATTATAAAGCGTTCGCTGTTTTGAATATGTTATTCCTTTGGTTGGAAACTGAAGATCGTCCAGCACTCTGGCCGTTTCGTCATCAGAACTTAGTATAACACTTCCACGGCTAACCTCTTCTGCATTCTGTGACCCATTATTACTCGCTTACATCCAGTTTATTCGTAAACAAAGATCAGGCGAATAAAACTATCTGACAAACATAGAGCGTCATGTCTTAGACACACAAAGAGAGATAGAGAGAAAGGAATAATCAGAAATGACGCCCTCAAGGACTAAGCATACGGACTGAACGATATTTTGCTCCGCAGTACTACGTGAATCGATGAAGAATCTGAAATAAAGTTGGACGCCAGATGCCTAGGATTTAGAGAAATACCGAAAAAATGTCGCCTTCTTTCTTGTTGATGATAGGCGGTGATTTGATGTCATGCCAACCCTTAGAGTGGAATGACATCAGTTCTACATGTTTTGTTTCAGCTTGGAGCTCCTGCGTTCCGATGATGGTTTCCGCATATTGCAATTCACGCTTAACATACACCGACGAGTGACCTTGCGTTCTGCGCATTTACAAAGTTGCCAACTTACGGTTTCTTCTCACGGTCTGTTTGAAAGGTTTTTAATTGTGTACTTGTTTTACAAACTTTTCATAATACAGCTAGATTCCTCAATAATTTCGTATTGAAAGATTGATAGAACATTAAAAGATTACGCACATATTTAAAGGAATATCAAATAATTTTCATGTGAGTAATTTTTGTTTACGAGACAAAAAAATGAGAGCGATGAAAAATTAGTTTTGAGTAGAGAGTTTTAGACGGAATTCAGCCTCCTATTCATCTCAGTGCGTAAACCAAAAGAAAACACACTCCTATATATGATAAAAAAACACACTTCCTGTTAATACTTCTTTCAGCAATAATTCAAAAAGCACCGTTAAAAAGTCGACTGAAACCATCACCGTTCAAGATCACGGCAGTAAGCCATTACCCCACAAGAGCAATAGGAATAGTGGCTTTCGACGACGCTCTTAATTGTTTTCACAAATAGTCTCGTATGTTAGCGCATGTGCACTGCGCCAGCGAATGATTGGTTCAATTCATGGTTCAAATGGTACGCGCTATTCAGAGAGGGGAGAGGGTTTGCAGTGCTTCGTGCTTCTGCAGACGATTATGAGTCTTATCTCTGGCAGACGACACGCGAAAAGCCGCGCTTTAATAACGCAGGGGGAGGATTTAATGATCTTAGGCGATTTTGTTGCTGTTGCTGTTTTTGTCAGAGAAGACGTGATCTGACGATGCCTAGCTTTGCTTACTGATGTAAGGAATTTTCGCCCAACGCGATACCAACCGCCATTGCGGGACGAGCTCCAGCGGCTGAAGATGAGCGCTAAATAGTTTCCAAAATATCAGTCTTATAAAGACCTGGAAAGGTGTGAGCTTCGTTCATAAAAGTTGTCTGTTAGGAAAACCCGTTATAGTGCCAGCTGATAAAGCATTTTTTGAAGAGGACATATTTAAATCTGTGGACAGATAGACAGTGTGTCAACAATTAAAAATATACCTTTCGTTCCCTCTATGCTGACTAAAATGTAATCCAAAATTAGCGGTGGAGGGCATGAAACTACTTTTGTTTCGAAAAAAACTATGCCAAACCGTACGCTTTGTGTGCCACGGGTGTGGTATGTGAAAATATTTTGTCATTCAGTAAAGTGCATGTCCGCTAATCAGGTCGTTGAGTTAATGAAAACATCAGGAAACGCATACAATTATTCAAAAACACATCGAACTTAAATCTACCGACCCACTACTACCTGTAATGGGTGAAGTGTACTCGGAAATTTTATCTTGAGAATCCCATTGTTAGACCGGGGAGGTAAGATAAATGAGCGCGTAAGCTGCCAGAACAAAACAAATTCCGAGAGCACTGTGGAATCTACACTGCAGAAATGCGAAAGCCTAAGCGTTGCTGGTGCACACGGTGAATCACATTATCAACTAAATTCACCGCCATTATCATTGCTATGTCATCATTGTCATTATCACTCAAGCTGCTTTTGCTGGTTAAAGCTGGTTAAAGCGCTCGGCTGGGGATCCAAGGAATGGAGGCTCGATTCCCGGTGGAGACAGGATTTATTTATTTATTTTTAGCTATATTCCTGACCATAGGCTGGCTGATGGCGTCGCTAGGTGATGAGTCCCGGTATCCCGCGGAATATCGCGAAGAAGTGTGACACTTATCGTGGCCGGACGAGTATGAGCCATTAAAGGCTTTCGCTCTAATAACGCGACAGTGTTAAATCCCGCGTTCGGTGCCAAACCCGGTGCTGGCGTCGGCGCGACTGGCAAATTCTGAATGTTCGAGAGGTGTCGAGACGTAGTCGTCAAATTAAACGCAGTGACGTAGCTTAAATAAAAAAAAAGCGATCAGGTGCTGGAACCAAGCTTCTGGGCCTTGGATGGCGAGTCGGGCAGGCTGCCTCTGCGGCATCAAGGATGGTTCGTTCAGTAGGGATAACGGAGGCCTTGTGTGAGCACTTTGCTTATAGGGTAGTGTGTAAATTGCAGTACAGCAGCTCGTAGTGTTTAGTGTCGTTAATTAGTGGCATTAGTTAGTGCCACTCACTTTTAAAGGGAACTGAAGTGTCCCCTCAATAGCGAGAGGCAGTACACGTATTAGGCACTTCTAAGTCTCTCTTTGGGCCTTGAAGAAAAGTCACTGTATAACAAGCAAATAAATAAACGTTTTGAGACGCGATCAGTGGTATTTCGTTTTGTTTGCTTTGTCACTCAGTGCGCTTGCGATGTTGGCCTGCGTAGGAACAAATCCAGAGGTGTGTATTTGAGTAAGCAGTAAATTTATTTTTATTCGAACAGGGTAATTTTAAATGTTTGATTGTCACTGCGTTGCATATTCATAATCCTGGGCCGCTTAAGCACGTCACGCTTGTATGCACTACTGGCAGCCAGGAGAATGCATAATGTGGTCCTTCAGGCTTAGTAACAAACAAAACGGAAACAAATTTTGAACAAAATTAGCTGATGTAACTGTAACTTACTCAGTGTAACGCATGAAAAACACTGCTCTGTTCAATAACGAGGACAAATGAGCGAGCAGTGGGCCGGCTGATAAGCACGAGGACGAGGGGAGAACCCAAAAACACAAGCTGGTCGTTGTCGACCGTGCCATTCACCGCTTACCACGGCATAATCGACTAGAACAAACCTTCACGCTTCGTAATAACGCGGCATCAGACAGGGTTGTACTGATGTGATGTACTGAGGTATTATACTAGTTCAAACCCTACGCTTCTTGAAAGACATCTGTCAGACAAAATAAGAAAGCAGCCAGAAAAAAGGAACATTAACTTTATGTGGAACAAAATCTCGAACAATCGTAGAAAACATGCGTTTTTCTCAGTGCTTGCTTTGCGCTTGTAACCGAACTAAAGTCCTTCTTAGATAACTTAGTTAATGAGAACTCGACATAAAAAAGTTCTGCGTAAGTTCTGCGTCTTTTATGTATATTGTGTATGTGTTTGAAGGAGCGTTGAACTTCATATATTGAATTCCCCTTTAGGGTTTACAGTTTTAAACACGTGGCTGAAATAGTGTTTCGTATATTTCACGTAATCATATTACGCCTCTGTGTGTAAAACGTCTGCAAACTTTGTTATTCATCTTTATTCGCGCTATTAGTTGAAACACTGTATGCCATATTTTTCAAACTTCCGCCAATTATTGTGTTTATTTGACTGTACGATGTCTCTGAATAATACAAATGAGGTGATTCCTTATTTTAATGCTCTTTCACCAACTGACTTAAAGAATAATTTTCTTGCTTTAGACAATGTGGTCTCAACGAGCTTAATGCGTGATAGTAGATCATCATATGAGTGCTCAATAACTTTGCGCAGGTGCTGGATAGAATAGAAATATACACGAAGTATGTGTTTCTGTGTGTATCATTGCTGCTAATGAAGCTTCAAGTTTTCTGTTGGGATTGTGGAAGCAGGATAGCTTCGGGCTCAATTCGCTGACAAATGTGAAGTTTTCTCAAACCATCTCACAGTTTTGTAATGATCAGGCTGCAAATACCTATATGTCCCGTCACAGTGCTTGGATGAGGGAAGATTGGAGCTATGTAATCTACACAGCTATAGATACTGGTCTAAAATTTAGGATTTAAAGGTCATTTACACATAAATAACAGAAGCTCAAGCGAGGAGCCTTGTGGAATTTCCTATTTTTTCAGTAGATGAGGTAACTGTCACCAGTCTTGATTGTTGGCTTACAATTCTCAAAGTTTGCTAAAGTCCCCGAAATCTCAACATTTTTTGCTTCGGTAAAATAAAAAAAACACTGACTGTACGATTTAATTCTGCTCAATTTCTGAGCGCACTAAAATTGAAAACATCTCAAACAGTTTCATGGCGCTTTGTTAAATTCTTGAATTGATGTTGAGTAAAAGAAAACTGCAAGTTTTTCTCGCAAAATATGGTCAATATTTTCACTAAATATCTAAAATAGCATGCGCTAGTAGTGTCACTACTACTATGGGCATAAAATTATTAACCTTACGTACTCTTCACAATATATGGAAATATTGTATCACCAATATTCTATGCACGTCAGATATAACATCTGTCATTCGCGCTCCAATAATATTTGATATTTGATAGGATGACCATGGAGTGACCACTTTATAAATATTGCGAATTACATCTGCAACTATTATACCTTCACTACTGGATCTGCGCCTTGATCAAAATGCAGAAAAGATTCTCTCTCGTTGGCGTTACATACAAAGACATCTGAGGTGCGATTACATTAACCTCTTTCCTTAGTCTACATCAGATTTCCTTTTAGATTAAAAAAATCTATGAACTAATCATCAAATTCGGAAGATAATGTATTTTAAAGATCACTTGTCTTAAGGTGGACTGGAATTCCTTTATTTCCGTCCGTATGTTGTTTGAACACGAGCTCTCGAAGAAGCTCTCATGTGGATATTCAACAGTAAAATTCATCTTTCTGATAACTGGGTCTGCTGAGAAAAATTTGCTCAATTACTCACTTGCGAGAGATAGTGTAGTACATGCTAAAAAGAGAGAAACATGAAAAAAGCTTTGCATGTCATGAAGATTGATATATACTCGCTACGCGAGCATTCCTAAATGATGCATTTTTTTTTATTCTCTGGAGCGTCTTTATGTAAATGGTGAGGAATACAGGCCGCTGTTTACAAGTGACTTCACCGCAGAAAACTGCTAGTGCTGCGTGCAGGTTCTGCTGTCTTGTTGAGGCAAACATTGCCGAAGGAGATCTTGCGGTGTTTGTGCCGCATATCCTACATTAAATGACATTATCAAACTTCTGTGCTCTATTCGCCGTCGTGTAGTGGTGCTGATTTAGCGTTAGTGGCTGTTCCCGTTGGAGAGGGCAGGTAAAAAAAATTATACCCTCAAGAGATTCGGAACTCTGGAAATGCATTACAAGCCGCATGAGGTGGCTCAGAAGCAGACCCGATGGGCTCTACACTTGTGACAAAGACTGCACACTTATATAATTCTCTCTGTAGGGCGCATTCTAACGAGCTTTCAGCATCCGTGTCTAAATTCTCTTCAACAGGGCTCTCTTAACGGCACAAGTCATTATGGAGTGGGGATGTTCTGGGTTGAAATTGCCCTCCTGCGCTGTGTTCCTGAATTTTTCAAGAGTTCCAGGAAACACGAGAACTGGCCTGCGCGCTTGACAGCGTGTAGTGTGATGGGCGGCTCGTGAAGGCAAAAGGGAGTAATGTCGCACAGTCGTACCCTATTAATAAGATTCGTTAAGTTGGTCGGTCCCCCTTTCCTTCCTCCAAAAAAGCTGAAATAGTTGTACTAATACCTCCCATGCTACTATAAACAGACAAGAATGTTGTCATTTTTTTCTTTTTTTTAAGCGCTTCTACTGTCGAGCCCAGTTATAACGAGCTTTATACGGAATCCGTTCGTTGTATCCGAAATTCGTAGTAAACGAACTTGCCTTATTTCAGCCAAAAAGTTCAAAGCTGAACAAAAATGCCATTTTTTTTTTCTTTTTAGATGTCGCTCGTTATATCAGTTTCCTTGAAGCTGGTACTACAAAGCCGATTTCTAAGGACTCAGATATAGTGACATGCTCCAGGCCGGGAAACCTTCTGAATGAAGACTTACCGCTTTACGAAAGCCATAATAGCGATAGCAATCGAGGCGTTTTCATCGTCTGGTGGCAGGCCGCCATCCACCTCTGGTTATCAACAAGGAAGCAGCGGCAAAGTTATCACACTGCAAGTGTGCCCAGGATATTCGCCACGTCTGCTCTTTTACGGTGCCTCTATTCGGCGGCAACGCAGAAAACGGAGATCCAACTCGGCCGGCGACTCACGACTTGGTGAATCAGAAAAGCATACCTCATGGCTATCCATCATGGTGGTTGATAACCGGTCTCGTGTATCAGGTTCCCCTTCAACACTGCCCCTTTCTCTTGCTCGCGACTCTTTTGCTTCCACATTATAGACGCATTACCCAACCTGGGAAGCCCGATTAACCTCGTAGCTCTTTTTGTGAAATTTTAATACCTAATTAGGTGGTGGTGCGGGAGGGAGGGGGAGGGTGTACGGACCAGGGTGACACCCTTCGGTTTCAGCATCTCAGCACTGGAAAGCAGCGTGCGTTTTTCGGCTGCTGTGGTCAGTTGATCTCCGGATCTCTCCATTCGTCATAACGGAGTAGTATGGACACAATTCGCTTACTCAGAGAGGCAGTGTCATTGCCCTAATACATATTTTTACAATAGCGTGTTCTCCATCCACACTCAGTAAAACATAGAAATTATTTTTATCATTTAGTTCAGGGTGCCCAAACGAAAAAGCTGTTGACAAACAGATTGAGAGTGACTGGTGCCGGCATAAGATAGCATCATAGCACTGCACTGAATTCACAATTTACGGAAAAGTAATCACAATAGGTTATAGCAAATTAGACAACTACTTATTTAAAGCAAGTCACTTAGTCTGGGTATGTGCGGTATGATCTCAACGAGCCCGAAACTCAGTCTGGAGATAAGTGAAGGCTGGTGTGCAGTGCGCTTTGCTTTCACTGTGTGAGGTCATGCACATGCCCTGGCCGGCTCTTTGAATGAATTCCCCCCGTCAGTACTGTTCTGCGATATCAGTGCAGTCAGCTTCTCGATCTCTCTCGGGAGGCCTGTGGCGCAATGAGACTGCACTCGCCGAGTAAGCCTATACGGCTCAGCGGCAGCGACAAGTGCCATCTAGGTGATTTGGCATCACAGCTGTTGCGCCCTTTCTGTCTGGTTGCGCCAACAGCTGGCGACATTGCAGCTATGTCGCAATGGACGCGGTCCTCCACTGGTGACGCAACGTGGTTGCGCGAGCCGAAGTTCTGAATAATTGGTCCTTGAGCCTCGAAATTCGGTGCAAAAGCGAGATCCCTGTACACTCGCGAACTGCTGCGGTACGTAGCCCTGCATTTTAACGTGACGTTATTAGAATTAGCGTCGCACTGAAACGCAGCCGCCGCGAGAAACGAAATTCCCTGATTGGTTGAGAGAGTGATGATGTCTCAGAGGATACGTGGTCGGGAATGACCAGTCACAGCACTATCTACAGAAAGTCAAATTGAACATCATAATCTACTATTACCCAAAATCAGGACTAATTATGGCAAACAAACTGCAAACTTCTCAGGCATATATGTGTGGAATTCACTGCCTTCCGAAATCAAATCACGGCGTACTCTTCATTAATTTCATCATTCTTTAAGGACTTACACTTATTTTCTACCTTGTTTTGTTCCTCCGACTAAAGATGTTTCTCTGGATCATAGGTTTCTGAGCTTACATTATTTCATTATTTTTTTCAGCAAATTGCATTCTCAGATTTCAGCAATTAGTGCACTTTTGTTTCCAGTTCTTGATTATTTAGAATTTTCTATACTATTTGTAGTTTGCATTATATGATATATTATTGTTAGTACCATAATTTGTTCTCTGCATGCCTGTATATTCTTTTCTTATAACTGCCCAGTATGTTACCCGCGAATTTTATTCATTTTGTCATAGGAGGTCCCCCGGACGGTTATTACTTCGGGACCTCCTTCTGTAATACTGATAACCATGTACATGTAACTGAGTCAAATGCTTTTTCGTAATCAATGAATGCTATGTATAAGGGCTGGTTATATTCCGAGCATTTTTCTATCAGATTGCAGTCTAAGGTTGCCCTGATTCTATTAGCGATTACCTTAGTAAATACCTTATACGTAACAGACAGTAAGCTGATCGGTCTGTAATTTTTAAGGCCCTTAGCGTTCCCTTTCTTATGAATGAGGATAATGCTTGCATTCTTCTATTGTTCCGGTACCGTCGATAACACCAGGCACTGCGTATACAGGGTGGCCAGTTTTTCTAGTACTATATCTCCCCGTCCTTCAACAAATCTATAGTTATCTGGTCCTCTCCAGCTGCTTTCCCCCTTTTCATAGTTTCTAATGCTTTCTTGACCTCGTCCTTCGTCAGTGGTGGAACGTCTGACTGTTTTTCCCTATCGCCAATCTCAATACGGTTCTGACTACTTTGGCTACTGTAGAGATCTGTATAGAACTCCTCGGCCATTTGACTATCTTGTCCATATTCATGATGACGTTGCCCGCCTTAATGGTAGGGGTAACATAAGAGATAGGAAGCGTGCAGATTGGGTCAGAGAAATAACTCAAGTTACTGACATTCTAGTGGAAATCAAGAAGAAGAAATGGGCATGGGAGGGACACGTAGGGCGAAGAGAAAATAACTGATGGTCGCTTAGGGTAACAAACTGGATTCCAAGGGAAGGAAAGCGTAGCAGGGGGCAGCAGAAAGTTGGGTGGGCGGATGAGGTTAAGTTCGCTGGGGTCAAGTGGATGCAGCTAGCACAGAACCGGGTTAATTGGAGAAATATGGGAGAGGCCTTCGCCCTGCAGTGGGTATAGTCAGGCTGATGATGATGATGATGATGATGAATACCTTGTTCTTATTTAGCTGGGACACCCGGTGTATAACCGAGTGATCCGGGTAACTTGTGTCAAAGGTTAAAAAGTTAAATGCTTGAGATAAGCCAGGGAATCTAGTTGTATACAGTTACCAGTCGTCTTACGCGCCACAGGCAATTTTTTATTTCAGAAATAATTAATTAGTCAACTAGGCTAATTTTTGTAATTTACCTAATATTGATTTTAGACAATAAACGTGGTTTACAAAGTTGGAGAGCACCATTAGAAACCGCCATACCATTTATGTGCAATAAAGAAAGAAACACGTTTATTTTTTTTCCTAGCTTCAAAGAAACCTAGCAAATTACAAAAAATAAAGTCACGTGACATTCGCGCGCAATTATGGCGTTGCTCTCAACCGTGTCTTGAGTGAACAAAATCAGCTGCGGCCATGGTTGCGTGGCCCCGTTTGCAGCTGCAGGTCAATATGTCTGCGGTGGTTTCTTCGCCCGCGTGAGCCAGTCGGCGCATGCGATGGTGCAAGCTGCAGAGTGCGCGGCGAGCTGGCTGAGCGACCTGCAGCCATCGCCAACGTATCAGCCTAACGCTGGAACTGGATCGTAGATTCACGGCCGAAAATGATTTTGGTTCACTCAGTCTACTGTTGAGAGCAGCGTGCACAATCGTAGCGCTCGAATGCGCTTGTCGGGTGATTTCTTTTGTATATCGCGGATTTCATTTGGAGCTTTCTTTCTTTATAAATAATTGGAATGGGGGTTTTTGAAGGTACGTGGTCTCCAGCTTTTCGAATAATATGTATTGTCTAAAGTCAACAGTAAACAATGTAGAAAAATTAACCCAATTAACTAAATAATTATTACGAAGCAAACAATTGCCTGTGTTACCCAAGGCGGCTGGCAGCAATATTTAAATGGTTGCTCTGTCTTATCTCGAATATTTATTTTTTTAACCCTTGGCGCAACTTAGTTGGGACTCAGCTCAATGTAACCGTAGTTTTAAAAAAGAATACAGAGAGCTCTTACCAATGAAAGCCAATTAAGAGCTGTTCAGAGTCGCCTGTTCTAACCTGCCAAAGTTAATTGGTAACGATTAGTTATCTTTTTTATTGCCTTGATGAAGAAAGTAGTAGATGCACAAGATGTAGGTAGCCTTGAAAAAGGGCTAGTGACGTTGTTTTCATCATGCAACAATTTAAGTAACTTTATTTACTGGCCTCCAAGGAAAGTTGACGCGTGACCAGTTGCTAACTTAAATCATCCGCCCAGTGCGTGCACCACGCTCAATCGGTGATAGCGCTGCGAAGAAAAGCAGATTTTCTTGTCCGGGACGCTTCCTGTCACGAGGAAGGTTTATTGCGCGAGCTATCATTTTCAGGCAGCAAGCAATGCTATAAGTAAATGCTAGCTTGGCAGAAACAACGTAGCGTACTGTTTTTCGAGAAAGTCTAGCTACTTCTATGTAGACACTTTGTTCGTGAAGCCAGTAAATGAAAAGTTAGTCAGGCTGTAGTTACGAAGTTTTAGCTTTTGGGAACGAAGACAGTTGCCCGACGATTACGATACTCGGCAATGTGAAATTCCAGGTAATCTCGGCAGGCGTTTTTGTTTTGCTCTGTATTCTCAAGCAAAGTATTGGAGAGAGGTATACCAGTGCACTGAAATCTTAATCTTTAGTTTACCACCTAACCTTCAGCTGATACTTCTTTGCTAGTTCTTGATTGTTACAAAGGAGGAGTATGATCTCAGCAGTGGCTGATGCTTTTATGCCGGACAAACGCCGCGTTCCTAAAGGCTATGTCTATACACGAGATATGCGAGGTCTCCTCAGCAGTGGGAGGAGCCACTGTACCCCGTGGACCTCATCTCGAGAGGCGCATTGACGGCATGGTCACGTCTCTCTAGTGCTCGGTCATCTTTTACCACGGCACATTACGAATCAGGCGGCGCGAACTGATTCGTGACTCCCTTCGCCTGTCCCCCGCCGTATTCTTCTCCACTTTGCGCCTTACGCTTCCGCCTTTTCCTACTCCGCTACTGCTCTTCTTTCTCTCCAACCGCGTCCCCATCCTCCGCCTTTCATTCATGCCTTCGTGTTGTGCCAATCGTCAGTTCTCACCAAAAACATATATTTTTTTTCGCGGTAGTCACCTTTCTGCTTTTTCTCCAAGCGCCCCCCTATACGGTTGCATTCTGTTCGGCAATGTAATACCCCCGTCTTTCCACGGTAGCCACCGTCAATGTTCATCCCGCGTGGAAGCTACAATCTGATGGTGCATGTCTCCTTTCTTGCCATGCCATCAATCCGATAAGCTATACTCTGCCTCTTACACACTGTCCTTCTACCCTTCATCTCCATATCCTCTCTCCAATTCCTCACTTTTCCCACCTGCTGACCGTGGCGGGCGGATAGGTGGCACTTGGCACTACTACCCTGGGCACACTTAATATTCTTTAAACGCAGGACGGACGCGGTAGCTTCAAAGTGTTCATCACGATTCCATCACTGTCAATCAGCAGGCTGTACGAGCTGGTGCTGTGAGAGCAACTGTTCGTAGACAACAGAAGTGGGAACTTCGCCACAAAAGCGGAACACCGTTGCAAGAAATCCGGATGTGGTTGGCAAAATAACAGCCATCGCGTCGTGCCTTTCTACATTTGCTTGTGTTCGCTCCTTGCTGTGCGTGTCATAGTTTTCAGAAGGAATTGAGACAGAGACGCAGTAAGATCAAGTCTGTATCACGGGCATCTTTTTATTGTCCTAAATATTCATCCCCGCCCTATTGATCGTAGATCAATCGAGGATATAACAAGGGTCAACAGAGGCTTCCACACTCAGTGTTCACATAGGTGTCTTTCAAAACCACCACGCAGAGAGGCCATGATTTCTACAATTCCTTAAAACATGCTATGAACCAAAAAAAAAAAAAAAAAAACATAAATCCATGCGCTGGGGTATAACACAAACCAGGAAGTAACAGTTTCTACAGCCGCGCCATTGAAAGTGATATGAGTTAGCGGTCGCAAAGAGCCGAACATATTTCTTTTTATCTTCGCCCCCGTACACATTAATGCTAAATTAAGTACACCGTGAATCAAAGCACACCCTGTCGTCTGCCGTAATTAATTAAGGAGAACTAGAAGAAAATCAAAAGGTCAGAGTCTTGATTGCAAATTCTTTTTGATTTCTATACACTGCCCTGCTTCTATGGTTTCCGATATGAAAAGAGAAAAATGGGACGATGCTTGCGTCAAGGGAGTACATAAAGGGAGACTTGAAATACACTTCGCAGAAGCTTCCGTCCGCCCGTGTGAGAGGCTGCCCTTTCCATCTCGTCATCACTGACGTGCCAGCAGGTATACACGCCGGTTGGGCCTGACGCAAGACGCGTAGCTCAAGCTATCTTATGCCCTTTAAGCGTCTCTACTTCACGTTCTTTTTGCTTTACATTTATTTGCAGACAACGTTCCGTGAAACTACTTTCTTCTGCTTTCACGCAATCAGTTCAGCACGGATGAAGTCTTACTTCTAGCGAAACACACGAATGAAACCAAACAGAATTGTGGGCCAGCAAAAATGTATTAGGGTTACGAAAGGATAGAAATATGTGACACAAGCAGTCTTCATCGGGGTTGCAAGCTTTTCTGAGATATGCTTTCACGTCGTTTTTGTATTCCTTTAATTTCGTTTATATTCCAGCCGATGCCAACAGCAGAAAGATGGGCAAGGAGAAGAAAGCCGCTGTGACCGCACGGATATTGATTCGTGCTTCGCCGTATTTGTACACGCGTCGATCTTTTGGGGAGGCATTCGCCAATACAGCCTATGCGTCAGTGCGACCTGAGATCTTGTTGTTCGCAGATCCAACCTTGAGCCCCGCGCAAGCTTTTTGATGGAAGCTAGGCCGAACACGCACGTCTCAGCTTGGGGTGAGTTATCAGTGCAACAGACAATGCGAACTCCTGTGTATCTTCTACAGTACGTATATCCTCGTTGGAACCGTTTGCAGAGTTACTACTTCTCGCGGGTTCAGATCAAACAAGATTAGCATGATGTAGCTTTAACCATGATACTGCTGGTAGCAGCAGTTTTGTGAACTTAATTGTTGCAGTGTGTCACTGCTGACCCGTTGAAGATGATTCCCAAGTCTAGTCAGGCAGGCCGCCTTACCTCCTCACATGAAGGTTTCATTAGAAGTTCTTATCGTGATACTATCTAAGTTGGTGAAGACAGTGGCATCCAGTTTAACAAATCACGGACGCAAGGTCGAAGTGCTTTCGATTCTATAAACATGGTTTCTCTTTGAAGCGCTACGCGCCAAGGGAGAAAACGTTTCTGATCGAACACCAAGCCCTACGTTCTTAGTAAGGTGAACCTTGCGTGTCCGCATTACTGGCTGCACCGCGTGGAAGCGCCGCAATCTTGGTCTCGGTTAGACAAGTACCCGTCCAATGGATATCGTGGAGGGAGCACGCGAACATCATGGCGGGTGGTTCTGCTCGTTATCACCGGGTTTAACTAGGGTTAAACCGCCGTTTTTGGTTTAACCAACTGCTAACAAACTGACGCGTCATAATAAACTTGCGCAAACGTACCAATCCGCAGTAAAGCAGCACGCTGTATCTGTCTCTCAGGGGGAAGCCAGGTCCATGATATCGTGGAACGTCTGCCAAGTCAGAAGAAAAGCCCGGTTGCTCAATATGCACCACGTGTAAATAAATTTAGGCAGCATATAATTATCTATATAGAGCCCTGCACTTCAGCATGTCGCTGCAGGCACTGCTCTGTGCGCATGCCTAAGTAACGAAACGCCACAAAAGAAAACACAAAATATCCCTACTTGAGTCTTCCATATCTTCATAATTTCGAAATAGTTTTCTTTGCCTCACTTCATACAGTGCGTGCATTTATTTGTATGCAGATTTGTACGAGTATTTTTGTTCTACTG
>NC_139347.1:50384903-50422403 GCF_055883805.1 Amblyomma maculatum | reverse complement strand
GCTTTTCTTAAGTTCCGCCTGTAAAGGCAAGATACGACCGCATGATGACTCCCATCTGTGACTGCCTATTCTGATTTAGTTCACGTTCATACACTTTGCTATACGCTAAACATTTCTAACATAACCTAGTTCTAAGCTAACACACTATGTGACAGACCACACGACTTAGAAAACAAAGCCTCGCTTTAACCAAGTAATCCAATCGTTCGTGCATGGTCGAGAGGTTTCATGTCTGACTTGGGAACTGATGGTCATGGGTTCGATTTCCATGTAACCTTCCCTTTTGATAGCTTCCGAGTTGGAAGCTTGGCTCTCGGGTAGCAATAGGTACCGCCTTCATGCCTGAAATCCATGTAACCTGCCGACTCCGACAGGTCAGAGGCATGCTTGGGATTCTTCGCTCACAATGTTCACAATGCTCACCGCTTACCTTTCTCGTTCGCTTTCCACCTTATGTTTTCACCTTGCCCTCTTCCGCCTCTGCCTACCTCACTTTGCAGGCTCCACTGAAGTACCGTTCACAATATTTACCATATCTCGCAATGCTGGCTGTAGGGTGGCCACTGGGTGTTCCCTGTCTCCGGTATTGTTAAAGGCTATGTGTTGGACGCGATATCGATAAGAGGTCTGTCGGAGCTAAGGCGAGGTAGAGCCAGCTCTGACAGCGTTGGTGTTCGGACTAAAGCTTGCATTTGTGGCTCTTCACGATGCCGCTCTAGTGCCAACTTCTTCGTCCTGCGCCGTGCCGCGAGTGGCTATCGGCTAGTGCGCGACGCGAGGGGCGCTTACAGGTCCCTCAAGATCCCCACATTGTCATTCATTCATTAGACTGTCAGAGGCGTCTGTGCTCCCGGTGATCATGGCGGGTTGCGGCAGGCCGAGCAAAATCTTGTACCTCAGACTGGCTAGTGCAAACTATAATAAGGTGACCCCTCAGCCACCTTATAGCTGCCCATCGTTTAAGCCGACGTCGACTCCGGCAGCAACAGCGACGTCGCTCAAGCCAGGAACGGGCGCCCGTGAGCTGTTCTCTAAGCCTTAAAAGTGTATCAACCACGTTTTATTTTTTATTTTTTTGAAAGCTAGTGAAGGAGGCTGCCTAAGCACTGTTCTTTACCCATCGTGGGATAACAAAGAAAACAACGCAGCCCCTGATTGATCAGGGGCCCGAACCTTCGCCTTCTTAACTTTGCAACCAGTACGCTACCCGCCATGACATAAGCCCAGCATGCGCTAACCTTCGCTCGGACAAGCTGTGTCCGTTTTCAGTGGACGCCGAGGGAGAATAAAATGCACGTTGTTCGCTGCGACGCAGATGCTGATGGTGAAGAGCAAGACAAAAATTCTCATGGCAGTCAGTGATTACTAGTACGGTCCTAGGTACTTCGTGTTTAATTTCAGAGCTATAAAAGTAATGGTAAAAAAATAATTCACTTGGCGCAGAATGTCTGACCACATTTACAGCCAACCGTTAGAACGTTCAGTGCTTCGATGAGGACGCTTTAAAAATGATCGTTTACTTTCGGTCAACATTTAAATGCTCTGTACTAAAGAGCCCATAGTGAGACTTTCTTTGGAAGTTATTTTTTTAATGTAAGACACGCAACTTTCGTACTTCTTTATCTCACTTCTTGAGCTAAATGGGCATTTTATTACACAACCGCCCTGTTCGGGCTTGCTCAGTATACCGTCTTTAACGGCTGCGGTGATGCTGAGTTCAAGGTGGCGTAGCGAATATTTTTTGCTGCCGCTCAACTGCCGCTACATTGAAAACAGTTGGATGTTGCCAGACCAACATTTTTTGTTTCTGCCAAGCCATTTAAAGAACTGAAACAAAACGTTTAAAATCCCGAACGAGCGCACATAGGAGAGCGTACCTGAAAAAGATTCAAAGTCATAATTGCGTATCTGCTCTTGGTCCCGATAAACATAAATATATTGCTTTATTAGGCGTATAGTAGGTACACCAGACGAGCACAACCGGCTTTCCTCTCTCTGAGTGCCTGTTTACCTAAGGAGCAGATAAGGGCAGTCTAAAACTTAGATGGTTAAATTTAAAGCTTTCTTCAGTTATAGAACCATGCAAGACTTCTAGAAGCAAGAAAACCGTACAACTAACTAATGTTCTACAATTTGATCTTCAATGTTGTGACACACTGCGACGAACGACGTGAGATTCCCGGACCTAGTATGTATCGCCGCTCTAACTGCGTACGTCTGCATTCAAAAGGTTATAAAACCCAATATTAGTGAAAATACGACTTTACTGCAGTCTTTTAGCACAGCCCAAAACAGATACTACATGCTTGGTGTGTGAATTACCTAAATCTCTCCGCCCTCCTAATCCCCGATCCTTGGCACAGATAGCCGCTCTAACCCAGCCTTTTGTTCCCCGTACTTTTGCACACAGGAAGCTACTAAGAGGGTCGCGCAATCCACCGGCAGCCATAACTGGCCACCTGCCACAAAGTGGCTGAGATATTTCGATAGAGCCCCTTCAAAAAAAGAAAATAAATAAAAACCTCCATGCACTCAATATACCTGAAAGTAATATTTTTCACCAGTGCCGCCTTTCACCACGTTTTCAAGGCGGGTGTATACGGTAAGTCTCCTCAAAGCCTATATGAAATTGTTTTCAATTTCGCTAGTGCTGGAGCAAATCAGGCGACTCACCTGTTGCCGGGTCATGTACAGCGGCCGGTTCATCAGGATCCAGGTGACCGTCTCCTCGCAGCCGGGCGTCGTGCTCGAACCCTCGTAGGTCATGTAACTGTCCGTGTCAGGAAGCAGGTCTTGGATGGACACCGACTTCACGGCTACCTGCGAGCCTGTAGGTTTGTCGAAGAGTGAGCGGAACAGAGCTCCGCCAATGCTGCTGCACTGTTTTTCATTTTTTTTTGGCACAGTTTGATTTGGAGATTTAGCACTGAGATACTGACACAGAGTTTGGTAAAGTGTTGAACTTCTCAAGTTTGGTTTAGTTTTAGAGGAAAGAAAAGGCGTGGTATTTGTCGCACTTATAGGTGGACACCTGCATTTGAAATAACGGTATACAATTGGAGGTACTTACACCGGACCAATTCTTTGCAGGTTTTTGGAAACGGTACTCTACTATCGATCGTAACCATACCATCAACCAGGTGATGGAAAAATGCTCGGAATATAACCAACAGTACCACGCGACCGTCGACTGCTCGGTCCTGCTGCGCCAGAAGACGCAATAGGTGACACGGCACAATCGAGGGCACAATTCCTGCTGCTGCGGTGAGCTTCGTCTGCTAGGCTGTTTTGATAAGTGCGAAGCAGCCTCTGCGCACATAGGCTGTTATCAATCGGAGCCTCAAAAAGCTGCCGAAACTTTTTATCTGCTGCATATCGTTACGGGACGGCAAGCCAGGGTCACCGAGACATAGTCCCGATCTTGGGCAAGGAAGAAGGACGAAGATGAACAGATGCATGACATGATATATGTGATGCATGAAGACAAAATAAAGAAGACAACGGCTTGCCCCCACGGTGATAACCGGATGAAACATGACCCAGGAAGTGAGCGGGCCGCAGATCACCAGCGTTCGATGGCTGAGTCTCAGGAACGCACCGCTGTCAGAGGCAGTGGTGATGTCCTCATGTGTGGCGGCATCTTGGTCAGTGGGGTCATCTGTTCGGGTCTCTCCTCATGTCTTGTGGTTGTGTCGGTGGTGTCTTGGGTCGGTGGGATCATTTGGCTGCGCTTTTTCCTCGTCGTGTCTTAGGGTCGGAGCGGGGGACGGGACGGTTGAACGGCGAGGTCGCGTTGAGTCCGGCAGGCTGAGAAACAGCCAGGCAATGCCTTCCAGAAACCCGCTGCCTACCGGCGTAAGCAGACGCAGGGCGTCGAAGCTTCGGGTCAGGATGAGGAGGGATGATGAGCGTATCCCTCATCTCCACAAAAATGTTACGGGGCGACAAGTTGGAGAACAAAGAGAAGACGACCGATGACAATGAGACGATTTTAATGAATGCCCGCGGGGATAGCGCGAGCGCTCCTCCTCGCGCCTCTGCTCGCTTCCTCCTCGTTCGTGACAATGTAGTGCGATTAGTATCGTAAATAACAGACATTTGCAATAAACAACTTAGAATGCCAAATAACCAGTTGCAATCGTTACTTTTGGCCCAATCAATTGCCGATTTCATTTCATTTCATTTCATTTATTTTTCCCTTAAAGGCCCGAGGGCATTACATAAGGGGGGAGCAAACTCAATATACAATGCGAACAAGAACAGGAAAAAAACAAGAAAAGAAAAGAAAACAGAAACAAGAGAAATAATGCAAGGGTTAGACGAAATAATTTTAAAAAACAAAAAGAACAAAATACCGTAAGTAAATGGCGCCGAAAAAGTTATACAAATTTGCATGAGAAAAACGCTTTCACGAAACTGGTGAAACTTGAGCCGGTTGGTACGTCATCGATGGCAATGTCAGCACAACTACAAACACACGTAAAAAAAAAAACGATGACAATACATTTTGGCGTATTAATTAATTTGAACGATACCCCCTCGAAACTATACTCAGATATAGAACCGAGGACAAGTGTAGTATTTGGAATGTTGCACGTTTTTGCACCAATAAAACCCATAAGCACACAGCAGATAGGAGAAGCGTTCGCAGAACTCGGACATGAAACTTGATTAGAGGGATTGCTTTCGACGGATGAGAACAGCCAAGCAGACGACACTTGCTCGAGAGCAATGATTGTGCGCCCACGCTCGTTTCTTTTCCCGATTTTCACTTTGATTCGGCTCAGCGCCATTGCACCAGGTAGTCGACGATGGTTCGGTACTGTTAAATAACTGGCAGGGTGTACATATGTCGCCTGTTAGAATCCGTATCACAAATGGACCTTTAAATTTTCTAGTAGACGAATGCTAAATTGGAAACGAAAGGATCCACACTGAACGCTGCGCAAAGAAGGGCTGCGTCAAAATTGTTATACTGAATAACGTGCGTTTGTGTTTTTATTTCGGCACTTTGGAATAAAGTCAGGTCACGAAAACATCTTTTGAGCTACATGCGCTATTGAGAAAATTTGTGCCATGCGGAGTTATCCAGGGCATTCGGAGGTAGCAGTATCGTCTGTTCGCGATGCTGACACTTCACATTTGATGCACAGCTTAGCTCGAGGCAATTGAGGGCCGACTTCACGCCTGCGTAGGGAAAGGAACGGCTCGGTAGCAGTCTCTCTTACTGGACTACTGGAGCATTTAAGGAAATAAAAAGTAAAATAGCGAAAGGTGGTAAAATGGGAGAGGAAATAAAACAGAAAATTGCACCGTTAATGTTAGCTATCGCTGTGTTTATTGATTTACGCAATGAGCAAAATATTTATTTTCTCTTTGCAAATTTTCAGAAATAGAAAAAAAAAAGCTTTGGAATTGAGTAGTGTTATAGTGCGAAGCAATTTCCTCCACATTTAGAGCAGATAATATTGGTGCATATTGAAAATCACTTGACTTTTAGATGTAACTTACGATGCAAAAATGTATAATCTTCATATTAATCTTTGCACCAGCTTAGAAAACGGGGATGTAGAAGAGTCGCACAGGACTCTTCTATCTCTTCGTCTTCTATGCTGATGCGAAATTGAATGCGATTCGCCGATTTGCTCAATTTTCTGCTTTTCTCTATAATACAAACCTCATTTCCACGGATGATGTACGAAGTTACTTTGTATTCCTTCTGACAAGAAGACTTGCAGGGGAGAGATGTGAAGCGCAAGAAGATGCTAGCAACTTCTAACGGTCCTATAATATATCTAGCCGATAGGCACCACTCAGCGGCTGAGTCCTGAGTCCTATGATGGGAGCAAAAGTACCCGGAGGTCGCGAGCTCAAAACTTGCCCATCAGCTTAGTGCATCTCTTGGCTGTATGTGTTTTTTGCTGATGGGATGTTCTGGAATTGGCCGCTACACATACTCCCCCCCCCCCCCCCCCCCCTCTCCAACACACACACACGCACATCCGCCCAGGAAAACTTTCTCGGCCACCTCTTTCAAAGACGGAATAGAGGCAATACAGAGGCGCACTCGACGCCCTCACGTGATCTCGCTTAATTGGCGCAGCAGCGGCTCGCCTAAGAGTATGGCTCATCGCGATCCGTCCACGAAACATCCATCTCTCGCCACTCCACTCAGACAAGACGTACCACGCGGAGAAAAAAAGAAGACGGAACAGCGAGGCCGCGTCTAAGGCAAGATGCACCCGAAGGGAGGCACCAGAGAAGGCATCTAACGAGCGTCCAGCGATCTCACTGCAAGGGCCCGCCCTTCGCGCCGGTGGGCCCCGAAGGACCACGCGCGTGCGCGCCGCTTTTTTCTCCCGCGCGACCGATTAGGGGGAGGCCTCATTAGCCTCCGATGGCTTCCGAGGACGCTGATCGCGGCCCAATTACGAGGATTGCCCATCGCCGGCGGCGGAAGCATCTCGCAGCTCAACACGTGGTCCCCGCCACCGCCGCCGTCGCCGCCGCCGTGCTACCAATGCCGACGCTTCCATCGGCAGTGGTAGAGCGGACAGCCACTCCTTCTCTACAGTTCGTAATAGAGTGGTTTTTGCTATAGTCCTCTCCACGTCCAAGAGAGTGGGTGGCCTCGGTGGCACGTGCTCACTGCATTGAAAAAAACGCTAGTACATCCCTCGAGTACAGACTGACTCCAGTGGAGGCCTATGCAGATGCCACGATATAAATGCAAAATTCTGCGGGAATTATGCGTGAACTAGACTTTTCAAGTGCAAGGGAAATAAATGAAGAAGAAGAAGAAGAAGAAAAGGAAAAAGAGAAAGAAGAAGAAGAAGAAGAAGAAGAAGAAGAAGAAGAAGAAGAAGAAGAAGAAGAAGAAGAAGAAGAAGAAGAAGAAGAAGAAGAAGAAGAAGAAGAAGAAGAAGAAGAAGAAGAAGAAGAGAAAGAAGAAGAGAAAGAAGAAGAGAAAGAAGAAGAGAAAGAAGAAGAGAAAGAAAAAGGAAAAGAAAAATAAAAAGAAAAATAAAAAGAAGAAGAATATAGAAAAAGTAGGAAAAGGAAAAGAAGAAGGAAAAGAGAAAGAAAAAGAGGTAGGAAAAGGAAAAGAAGAAGGAAAAGAGAAAGAAAAAGAGGTAGGAAAAGGAAAAGAAAAAGAAAAAGAAGAACGCTCACTCACCCGCAGCTGATGCTTTCGCTCCATATTCGGTTCAGTAGCGTTTAACCCTTCTAATTTTTAAAGTGTTTAGCCCTACTATTCTTAAAGCTTTTAGGAGAAAATTTACACTAACCCCATGATGACATGTTCTATTTTGACAATCACTGTCTGTCTGCGATATATTGTATCGTATATTAGATACTGAATTCATGACTGGAGTGTGTTATTTGTAGAGGTCAATTTTAACCGAGTGCCCTGGGTTAAAAAAACGAAATCACTCAACGGGCAAGCCGCCTTGATACGTGTGCTTTTCAAGGAGGCAGATGCCCTGGTTGGCTCATGATGGCGCCCGCAGAATGTGTCCGAAACAAGTGGCAACTACACTCGTTCTTAGCGTAGCGTCTGGGAGGGTGTCAATTTCGCGTCCCATTTAGTATCTGTCTGCTAGTCAATTTGCAGGCTAGTTTGCGATAGGTATTCAATCGACGACATATCTATCTCTAGTCGTATGCCGCTAATTATAAGTGCAGGTGTCAACCGAGAAGTGAGATATGTACTGCGTCTTTCTCTTCTCCCAAAAAAACCGAACCAAGTAAAGGCGTAAAACACTGCCTAAGCCTGTGCCGGTTTATCAATAATATACTGCCGAGCAAAACCATGCCTAAGAACGATGTTTTGCACGACGTTTTGCCTGACGACTTCTTTCAGCCACTTGGCCTCATTTTCCCTCGCCGTGATCATCCCTACAAAGTCAATCGCCCGGTGTGCCATTCATCTTTGTACGCACAGTCATTCATACCTACAACCATGAGTCACTGAAATAAGCTATCATCAAGTATTGCCACCGAGATTCACCCAGACAAATTTCACAAAATGCTACATGCTCACATCAGAATGTGGCGTCTCTGTACACCACTGATTAACATTACATAGAGTAAATAATCCTTCTTTTGTGCTCCCTCGAATACCGCTACCTTATTTCAGATGTTTTGTATTCCAAATCTGCGCTGTAAGCAGTTTTTTTTGTTGTTTTTATATAATTAATTTCAACTGTTTGAATTTTTACTCTTTTTCCATTCGAGATCTGGTGTTGTTCTGCTGTGCTTCTAAAATGGTATTTGTATTTTGTTTCTCTTGTCTGTTTTTGAACTAAGTGTTATCAAAGTGCTTCGTGTGTCCCCCCTATGTAATAATACCCTCCCCTGAGGGCTTTTAGGGTATTTGAATGAATAAATAAATAAATAAATAAATAAATAAATAAATAAATAAATAAATAAATAAATAAATAAATAAACAAACAAACAAACAAACAAACAAACAAACAAACAAACAAACAAACAAACAAACAAACAAATAAATAAATAAATAAATAAATAAATAAATAAATAAATAAATAAATAAATAAATAAATAAATAAATAAATAAATAAATAAATAAATAAATCTACAGTGTTTTTTCACATAATAATCAGTTTAAGCGGAGCTTAATTTCCTCTAATTTTTTCAGTCCCGTATTCTATTATTATTTCACCACGACATTGTGAAGGGGCCTACCAAGAGTGGTACATTTTCTGCACTTCTGATTTCCTAAAAAACAAACAGCACTTATTCTACACTTTGCTGTGTGCGTCCCCTGTAAAGCGTGCATTGCGTGTTAAGCATTAGTGCTATCTAAGAAGCCGAACTTCTCAAGTGGCGGAACTTTGATTAGTCGAGCAGGTATTAAGCTTTTTATATAATTGTAATAATAATAATTGATTTATACTGCGCTTTAAGGCAAGAAAGAAATATGGGATAGAAAGCGGTGAGAGAGAAAGAGAAGCCGTAGTGAAGGGCCCCGGAGATATTTCGGCCACCTGGGGATCTTTAACGTGCACTGACATAGCGCGGCAATGTTCAGGGTACTGATCGTGAAGCATACGGGTTCGAAAGCTCGTTAATTTGACATTTTCGCAATAAATGTTTATAAAAAGAGGTTTCTTTTATTTCGTATGTTTGTTACAAGCGTCTTTTGTCTACCCGAGGATGCAGAGTAAGCTAACAGGACTTTGCTGGCGGTACCTCGCGTAGCGACAAAAGTTTCTTAATATGAAATGTGAAAAAACCAATTCAAAGAAGTTTGGCCGCATTTCTGGCGTGCAGTATTGAACTACGATGTCAATTCAGAAAACTAAAAAAATAAAAATGGGCCTGCCTTCGAAGTTGATCTTTTAATTTCGTGATATAGCCTAGCCGCTTAAAATTTGAAAAATAAAAAGTAATTAGTCGTAGGTCCTAAGCGTTTAAAAATTGAGCTCTATTACGCGCCCAAAGTCCACCTTACTATACAATCGACCTGCAATGGACCTGCTATACAATGAATCTAAATGCTTAGTTCTCCCGCCCTGGTTGTACTGACACCACTAAAACTGAAACAAGCAAAATTAAACGAAACTCACAGACCACCAATTGCACAACTGTTGCTTTCCTAGCTCAGAAGCAGGCGGCGTTCACCCCGCACGCAAAATGCAGCGACAGTAGCAATACGTTCAATATTGATTTTGATCACAACAGGCAACCAGCACGACATTATGTGTTCCGATCAGGAAACAACAACGAAGTTGGGAACATTAAGAGCCACGCGTTTATCTGTCGAGCTGGCTATCACCATATGCCAAAAATGTGTCGTAATCTTCATTTCGGACGCCAGTGCTCTTGTCACTAGGTCCATTCATTTAACCTACACCAGCTACACTAGTCTAGCGAAGCATTAATCTTGGTATTATAGTTTTGCTACACTGATGTGGCCGGTGTAGGTAAAAAAAATGGCCCTACTGAGAGCTAGTAAGGCGGAGGTTTAACATTGCAAATATGTTGCTGTTCGTGGCTTAAGCTCGTGTTGTATAACTCTTGCGTTACCTACTTCATTCGCCTCTCACTTTGCTCACCTTTAAAAGCCAAGTGCAGCAGCTGACTGGTGAGAAGCCGAAGCTCTACGTTGGCGGCATCTCGTAGCTGAAACAGGACAAATTCAGAATGATATAAACCATGTATGCTTCATCAATCATTGCACTGTTTGGACAAAGTAAAACAAAAATAATTCATGAAAAAAAAAACGAAATTCTATGACGAGTAAAGTGCTCTGTTGGTCGATGTGCGAATCGTACTGAAAGGATAGAGAAAAGCGGCGCATGTGTGCAGGTTGTGCAACATATGATGTGGCAGTTTGCAGGAATAAAGCTGTGTCCTGCAGTGTTTTCATTGAGCCGCCCTGAATTGAGTAGAATCAATAGTATTTGTTCATTAGGTTGGATAGTTTACATTAATCGCGTAGAGTTTACTTTTAGTTTAGATCGAAACACAAATAAACCATTTGGCAGGCAGTTTATTGCATATGGTTGCTTGAGAAGTGTATAGACTGTTCGGCAGCGACTGCCTGCGCTAGGGGCGGGATGTCGGAAAAGGTCAGGTGGCATACTTCTTTACCAAATATAACGTGAACATAAAACTGGTAGAATTGCTTTGAAATAATACTTAAGCAGCGCGAAATACACGTCAGAAGAACGAGAGACGACACGAGCGTTGCGTCGTCTCTATTTTGTTTTACCATGAGCTAGGAATGTTTTGAAGGTATCACTCAAGAACGACTAAGTGACAATCCAGGGTACACAGTAGGCTTAGCGACTTCTTGCTTCAAGACGTCCTTGTAGAAATTATGCTTCCTCAATCCACAAGGTTGGGACCAACTTTTGGGGGCAATTACAGAGGCTGAAAAACGCTAGTTTTCCGGATGAAGTCCTTGCTCAGCTATCGGAGAGCATCTTGGCAAAGGGGCAGGGGCAGGGGAGGGGGAGGGTGCTGAAAATGAGCGCACGCACGCACGCACGCACGCACGCACGCACGCACGCACGCACGCACGCACGCACGCACGCACGCACACACACACACACACACACACACACACACACACACACACACACACACACACACACACACACACACACACACACACACACACACACACACACACACACACACACACACACACACACACACACACACACACACACACGCACATACGCACGTACGTACGCACGCACGCACGCACGCACATACATACATACATACATACATACATACATACATACATACATACATACATACATACATACATACATACATACATACATACATACATACATACATACATACATACATACATACATACATACATACATACATACATACATACATACATACATACATACATACATACATACATACATACATACATACATACATACATACATACATACATACATACATACATACATACATACATACATACATACATACATACATACATACATACATACGTACATACATACATACATAGGTGTACTGTAACACAAAAAGACTGCTTGTCCACTGTGACACTAGAGTCGTATATGGTATGCATGATATGTATAGCTTTAATGAAATGCCGGCAAACGACGGTTCATTGTGTCACTCCGTCCCGCTTTCGTGCGGGAAAAGGTACATCAACCAGATAGGCCGATGTGTTAATTAGCTGCTATTTGAACTCCGCAGATCCTTAAAAGAAGCAGCGCTAAGACTGTTTCCCTCTCTAAGAAAAGATACCGGTCTTGTGCTATTACACTGATCGTGTCCGCAGGGAGTTGGTGGAATCGGTTTTGGTTAGGCAGGAGGAAAACACATGCGCTTCTTCGCCATCTGTCAATCTAGTAGAAAGAGAGAAGTGTTCCTGGCAACTGCGTGTTGTCCAGATGATAACAAGAGTTCATTTATGACGAATGGTGCTTATGCTTTGCGTTTTAAGGGTTAGTGTTTTTGGTTCTTTTGCGTTTTTTCCGCTCCAGCGCTCGGGTCGATTCTCATTCTTCAACGGTGTCTTGTTTTTTACGCTGCTTAAATATAACTAAATAAAAACTTGCTAAATGTTGTATATCTGACTTTGTCAGAGACTCTGTGCACTCGAAGATAGTTAAAAGAGCTATAGATTGCCTGTGCCTGTAATTTGCTTTGACAAAGTCATGCCCATATGCATTGAACACTAGTTCCAATCATCAAGTTAACAGGCTCCATTCAGCCTCTGCGTGATTATCACAGCTGTAGCCAAGAACATTATTATGAAGGTAAAAGAAAGAGAACATGGTCGACATGACACTGAGCGCATATGTACAATGTCCCCCACAACATGAAGAATGTGGGAAAAAAGGCGGCGCCTATGTTTTTTTTTTTTTTTTTTTTTTTTTCAGGGCCACGAAAGCTGGCTGAGTTATTTATCCTCGAGGATCAGCGGCGAAAGAGACCAAAGAAACGGAATCAATATAAGATGTGCCGAAACGTTTGTGAAATGTACCACGGACGTGAAATGGGCCACGGGCACAGTGGCCAAGCAGGCCACTGCGTGAATGAACGCGCAGGAGAACGTGCTCGGTCAATTCGGAGTAAAGAAGGAGCAAACTTTCCGGCTCAAATCCAGACAGCACAAACCTTGGGCTCAGTGTTGGTACACGTCGGTAACGACCAGTCCTACATTGGCCCGGACATTGCCGAGACGTACCAACACTAAGCCCAAGGTTTGTGCTGCCCGGGAAGATATTAATATTATATGCAGGAGCAAAGACAAAGTAGCCTGTGAGCTTTTAGCAGCGCTGATACTTCATAGATACTCCCGTAATGCTGTACAATGAGGAAAATAACTTCATGCACGGCTTCTGTTCACTTATGCACAGGTTTGATTTTCCTTCTTTATCTCCTCTTCCCACCTTTTTAGGCACGTGTGCACAATGCCTGTAGAAGCCTCAGTGATACGAATAAAACCAGTTAATAGTTCGAGCTTTTTACGTCTTCTTATTTTCTTCCTGTGTTTGTAATTTTTGTGCGTGACCAACTGGTTACTGAGACCGGGAAATCGATGAGCGAAAATAGGCGTCCCTTCTATTGTCACGCAGCAGTTTGGGTGACCCCTTAGGATCGCCCCTGAACCCGTCGCGCACGTGCGAATCAATCTATTTATTCGGCCTGAAGAAAGGCCGGAGAACTAGCATTGGCAATTATTTCACCATGTTGACTGTCTGTCCATAAAGCGCTCGGGGGCAAATGCGAGTTCTCTGGAAGATGTGCTCACTAATGGGCTCTATTCTGATTTGCACTGCTAGATCTTTTTTTATTCATGTGTCCCAGCGGCTTTCGGGCTCCTCGACACTTAATTTTTTTCTCTCCTTTCAACGTAAAAACGCTTCTCATGCAGCGCAGCACACGTGGAGAAAGATAGGCAAATAGTCACCGCTGCCAAGGCAGTTTTCCGATGTCAGCGATTCAGATGCTTACGCCAAGACTAGCTGGACCGAAGTAAGGTTATATTAGAAATGGCTGAGACACGACTCATTATTCTGGGGGATATTCGGGTCACTTAAACAGATTGTACCAGAACGATTTGTGTCTGCCGAGGAACCTCGGGCGCATGGCACTTACGCCGCATGACAGCATGATTCATTGAAAGGCGCCGCATGCTAAGTCTGCGTGTTGGAAAGGCTCGACGCGCATGGATTTCTTATGAGTGAGCGCAGAGACCAGACACGCGTAGCCACTCCTTTTATTTTTTTTTGCGGCTTTGCTTGAGGCAGTATATTGTTTTGTTGCACGGTTACATTGTCGCGATGACGTTTAGTGTTCCCCCGCATTCGCACGTGCTTACGCATTCATCGCATAAATATTCGCGTAACGCGTGGCCCAGTTTACGTTTCCACAAAAGAATTGCAGCGGAAGGAGCTTTTCGAGGAGGCCGTATGGGGCCGGCAGTGGCTGCAATGCGCTGTGTGCGTCGTCGCTGCGGACGATACTAACAGGACAGCCAAATTAGTCGCTGCGCCACCATAAGAAAGACAGAGAGAAACCGGTGATTGAAAGCAGGGCATAAAAACGCACCATACAAGAGAGAGACAGAGAGAGAGAGAGAGAGAGAGAGAGAGAGAACGAGATAGATAGATAGATAGATAGATAGATAGATAGATAGATAGATAGATAGATAGATAGATAGATAGATTGATAGATAGATAGATAGATAGATAGATAGATAGATAGATAGATAGATAGATAGATAGATAGATAGATAGATGGATGGATGGATGGATGGATGGATGGATGGATGGATGGATGGATGGATGGATGGATGGATGGATGGATGGATGGATCGATAGATAGATAGATAGATAGATAGATAGATAGATAGATAGATAGATAGATAGATAGATAGATAGATAGATAGATAGATAGATAGATAGATAGATAGATAGATAGATGGATGGATGGATGGATGGATGGATGGATGGATGGATGGATGGATGGATGGATGGATGGATGGATGGATGGATGGATGGATGGATGGATGGATGGATGGATGGATGGATGGATGGATGGATGGATGGATGGATGGATGGATGGATGGATGGATGGATGGATGGATGGATGGATGGATGGATGGATGGATGGATAGATAGATAGATAGATAGATAGATAGATAGATAGATAGATAGATAGATAGATAGATAGATAGATAGATAGATAGATAGATAGATAGATAGATAGATAGATAGATAGATAGATAGATAGATAGATAGATAGATAGATAGATAGATAGATAGATAGATAGATAGATAGATAGATAGATAGATAGATAGATAGATAGATAGATAGATAGATAGATAGATAGATAGATAGATAGATAGATAGATAGATAGATAGATAGATAGATAGATAGATAGATAGATAGATAGATAGATAGATAGATAGATAGATAGATAGATAGATAGATAGATAGATAGATAGATAGATAGATAGATAGATAGATAGATAGATAGATAGATAGATAGATAGATAGATAGATAGATAGATAGATAGATAGATAGATAGATAGATAGATAGATAGATAGATAGATAGATAGATAGATAGATAGATAGATAGATAGATAGATAAAAGAAACTGGAGCTTGAGAACGGGATTACGACGAATTGGTGCAGTATTGGGCTGTTATTTGCCTGGAGCATACTACAGAGCACCTAGGATTCGGCTGATTTTAATAGCAGATGTTCAAGACGGTGCGCAAATACATATTGATACATATGTGAGTAAAATTGTTTTGCCTTAAACATACTCCCTCTGTTTGCTTCATGAAATCAGTGTGTAAATTTTAGCATTTGTCAGGAGAAAACCATGTTTCGTGTATTCGAATATTGGCGTACCATATTTTATAGCGGATCCAGAAGCCTATTCGCACATGCTTGCGTTGTTGGTGTTTCGAGGCAGAAAAAAAGTTTTAGAGGGTCCGTGACGTCTGAAGCAACACAAAGCAATGATTGCAGAAGTGCAAATAAAACAAAAACAACAAAGATATTTTGAAGCAAGCTGCTGCTTCGTCAACCATCTGAACCTGTTGTTAGAATAAAATAGGATAATCGGGAAAGGTGTGTGAAATCCTCTCTCTCTCTCTCTCTCTCTCTCCCTCTATATATATATATATCTGTAGCCAGGATCTGTAGCTGCAAAGTGACAGTTGATAGTGACGGATATATATATTGTGAGCCTTCTGTGGACCTTCTTTCATTTGTACATGCCATCATCATCTTCTTTCATTTGTACATACCATCATCATCGTCCCGCGGCGCCGGCTCTGGCGCGTGCCTGGGTTGGTGACCGGATTAAAACGCTGGACAAGGCTTCGCTGTCCTTGCCGCCACGACCTCGCCGTCTTGACCTAGCCTTCTTCCACAAGTGGTGGAGGTGAGAATTGATCCCCTTGCTGTTTTGTGCCCTGCCTCTCGCTGGAGCTACGTTCCGGTCGCTGTTTACCGCCTGCCACCATCGTTATGTCTACCGAGAGCACCCACGATTCGGCAGGACCCTCTACCTCGGCTGCACCACCCCCTCCGACTATGCCCGCACGACAACGCGACCCGCCGCTGTTCGCTGGTCGTCGCGACGAAGACGTCGATGACTGGCTGGACACCTATGAACGCTGCAGTAACTACAACCGGTGGGACGACGCTCTAAAATTTCTGAACGTTTCTTTCTACCTCATTGAGGTCGCCAGAACCTGGTTTATTAACCGCGAACCCCACACCACTAACTGGACAACATTCAAGCAGCAGTTCCGCCAATATTTCGCCGACCCAGCAGTTCGCACTGAGGTCGCGAAGAACAAGCTCGCCTCTCGCCTCCAAGGTCCCGATGAGTCGTACGCGTCTTATATAGAGGCCATACTTGCACTCTGCCGGCGTGTTAGTCCCACCATGCCGGAAGCTGAACGCGTACACCACATCTTAAAAGGAATTAATTCTGTGGCTTATAATACCCTGATTGCCCAGAATCCTTCTACTGTTGACGCCATTATTGCGACCTGCCAACGCATCGACCAGCTGCAGTCCTCCCGATTGCAGCCCAGCATTGCTACAGGCCCGACCTATGCTGACCTGGATCTACGGGCACTGATTCGAGCCATCATCCGGGAGGAGCTCCAAGCCCTCAAGCCTGTCTGTCGACACGGGTGCGATCATTCTTCCGTACCTTCTAATGACGCCGGTCTACGCAACATCATTAAAGATGAGCTGGCAACAATCACGCGACCTATGCCGTCCGACCCTCCTGCACCCCGCCAAGCATCGACTTACGCGCACGTCGCAGCATCACCCCCTCCTTTTGTTCCGCCGCCCCAACTGGCATCGCCCTACAACCACATCAACGCCGTGACGACGGCTCAGCCTACGCCACCCTATTACGCACCCTGGCGCCCCTCTCGCCCAGTGTGCTACTACTGTGGAATACGAGGACATATATCCCGCTTCTGCCGTCGCCGTATTCAGAACGAGCGGCGTGGTTATGACGCATTCGAAAATGACGTACCCTCATATTATCAGCGACGACCTCCTATGTCCAGCCCACCTCGAAGATCATCCCCACCTCCAGAATCCTCGTCTGAGCCTCGTGGAACCCATGCGTCCCGACGTCGGTCCCTATCCCCATACCGCCGCTCAGTTTCCCTTCTCCGACCCGCAACAACTCTCCCTGTCCGCCATCCGGAAAACTAAGCGTTGCAGTTTCCGGAGGTCAAACTGCAGTCTGCGAACTTACCAAAAGTCCTCCAGATCGCCCGTATAATGTGATTTCTGTTTTCGCTGAAGGATTACCGGTAGAAGCATTGATTGATACAGGGGCTGCAATTTCTGTCATTCACGCTGATTTGTGCTACCGTTTGCGAAAAGTTACGACACCATATGATGGGCCTGATCTCCGTGGAGCCAATGACGTCCCTTTGCGCCCTTTAGCAAAGTGCACCGTACGAGTTGTTATTGACGGCGTCCGCCATCATGTGCAGTTTGCTGTGCTCTCTCCATGTGCGCATCTGATAATTTTTGGATGGGATTTTTTGTCAACCGCTTCGGCATTAATTTCTTGTGGCGACCGTGTTATCCATATGACAGACAGCGATTTTTCATCTGAAGTTTCTGAACGACATCATCCCCTCGTTGCCGCCGCTGATACTGTTCTGCCTCCTCAGTGCGAAAAACTGCTTACCGTTGTTTCTGACCACATCGCTGACGGGGACGTACTCATCGCACCATCTTATCGTCATCTTGAACGCGGTATCGCCTTCCCGTCTAGTCTTGTGAGGTTCTGCAACGGCTCAGCGACAGTAGCGGCCACTAACACTTCACGTGAATCCCTCGTGCTCCGAAAAGGAACTTCTCTCCCCTGCAAGGTGGATGTTCAACCTTTGTCCTTGATGGTGCTCACCGCCCCTCAGTCTCAGCACCGTGTTTCGACAGACGTCTCTCTTTCTGTTCTCACAAAGACTATTAATCCTAACCTCACGACGAACCAACGCCAAGAACTGCTGACATTGCTTCGACAACACCAAGCCATTTTTGATGCCACTTCCCCACCACTGGGACGGACTAGTGTTGCGCACCATCGCATCATTACTGAAGGTAGCTCTATCGTTCGCCGACGGCCTTATCGGGTTTCCCTCTCTGAACGAAAGGTAATTGAAGAAAATGTAAATGACATGCTCCATCGCAATATTATTCGTCCCTCGACAAGTCCATGGTCCTCCCCAGTAGTGTTAGTTAAAAAAAAGGACGGCTCGGTACGCTTTTGTGTTGATTACCGCGCACTCAACAAAATTACCCGCAAAGATGTATACCCAATGCCAAGAATTGATGACGCCCTTGACTCTCTCCAAGGCGCCGAATATTTCTCGACTTTGGACCTCCGCTCAGGTTATTGGCAAATACCTATGCACGAGGACGATAAAGAAAAAACCGCTTTCGCAACTCCCGATGGCCTTTACGAATTTAATGTTATGCCTTTCGGACTTTGTAACGCACCAGCGACATTTGAAAGGATGATCGATACTGTGCTTCGTGGCCTAAAATGGAGAACCTGTTTATGCTACTTGGATGACATTGTCATCTTTTCGTCAACTTTTAACGACCATCTCACGCGCCTGAATGAGGTCCTCACGTGTCTCGCTTCAGCGGGCCTTCAGCTCAACACCAAGAAGTGCCACTTTGCACAGAAGGAAATTAAAATATTGGGACATCTAGTCAGCCATGATGGCATTCGTCCAGACCCTGAAAAAATTATTGCGGTCTTGAAATTTGCTCGTCCACAACGGACTACAGAGTTGCGCAGTTTTCTCGGCCTGGCGTCTTATTTCCGGCGTTTTATAAAGCATTTTGCAAGTATTGCTGCTCCTCTCCATCAACTACTTAAAGCACGCAGCCCTTTCGTGTGGACTGAACAGTGCGAAGCTGCTTTTAATAACCTGAAGCACGCCCTCACATCAGACCCTGTTCTTGGCCACTTCAGGGACAGCGCTCCAACCATCCTGCACACTGATGCCAGTGGTATCGGTCTTGGCGCTGTACTTCTGCAGCGCGATGCAACTTCGCGTGAGAAAGTGATTGCCTTCGCCAGTCGGACTATGACTCCAGCTGAGAAAAACTACACTATTACAGAACAGGAGTGCCTTGCCGTCGTCTGGGCTGTCCAAAAGTTTCGCCCTTACCTATACGGTCGGCACTTCACAGTTGTGACCGATCACCATGCTCTTTGCTGGTTGTCTTCGCTCAAAAATTTGACAGGCCGACTTGGCCGTTGGATTCTACGCCTGCAAGAATACGATTTTGACGTCATTTATAAATCGGGTCGCCAACACCAAGACGCCGACGCTCTTTCTCGCTGTCCACTTTCGGAATCGGCTTGCTGTTTTTCTTCCCAATGCATTTCCACCTATGACCACAGCCGACCATCTCTTTCCCCGACGTATATCACAACAGTTTCTTTTGACGACGCAGAGAACAAACACACTCTCCGCTCACAGCAATTAGCCGATGCCTACTGCCGTCCCATCATCGATCGCCTTATTGGCGCTTCGGACCCGCCCAATGCTCGGCTTCGCCGACAACTTCGCAATTTCAAGCTCGAAGATGGCATCCTACTCCGCTTCGTGTATTGCCCTGACGGAACTCGCTGGATACCAGTCGTGCCGCGTGTGCTTCGTCAACGAATACTGGCGGCTCTCCACGATGACGCTACTGCAGGTCACCTTGGTATTGACAAAACCTACGACCGCGTGAAAAAACGATTCTTTTGGCCTGGCCTATCTTCCAGCGTTGCCAAATACGTCGCATCCTGCCCTCTATGCCAACGTCGCAAACGGCCGACTTCTTCACCCGCTGGCCTTCTACAACCTGTTCCCTGTCCCGCCACGCCATTCGACGTAGTCGGCATCGATTTATATGGTCCCCTACCTCTCTCCGAGGTGGGTAACCATTGGATTAAAACAGCTGTCGACCACCTTACACGCTATGCTGAGACAGCACCTGTACCGACCGGTTCCGCTCAAGAAGTAGCAAATTTCTTTTTGCAATCAATTGTATTGCGTCATGGCGCTCCTCGGGTGCTCCTAAGTGACCGCGGGACGACCTTCTTATCGACAGTCGTTGCCGAAGTTCTTTACGCGTCATCCACCCTTCATAAGACAACCTCGAGCTACCATCCCCAGACTAACGGGCTGACTGAGCGATTTCACCGCACCTTATCGGATATGATCTCCATGTATATCACACCGGATCATCGAAATTGGGACACTATTCTACCATTCGTCACTTTCGCCTATAACACAGCAGTACAACGGACTACCGGTTATTCTCCATTTTTCCTCGTTTATGGCCGTCCTCCCACTACAATTCTCGACGCTTCCTTCTTCTCTACGCCCGACTACTCCACATCGGTACCTACCCAGTTCTTATCTCGTGTGGCCAGATGCCGTCATCTTGCCCGCCTCAACACAGCAGCGTGCCAGGAAGACCGCAAGAGCCGCTACGATTCTACGCATCGCGTGGTCTCTTATCGTCCCGGTGACGAAGTACTGCTTTATACTCCACTGCGCACCCCTGGCCTTAGTGACAAATTCCACCACCGCTACCTTGGTCCCTACAAGATCATCAGCCAAACTTCTCCAGTTAACTACAAAGTCGCGCCTGTTGATTCCCCAGCCGATCGACGCCACCGCGGAACTGAAATTGTTCATGTCTCTCGCTTGAAACCGTTTGTGCGCCGCGGTACATCGGTTAGTTAGGAGCGGCCAGGCTGGCCGCTGGCCGCTTCCGACCCCCCGGGCAGATTGTGTGAGCCTTCTGTGGACCTTCTTTCATTTGTACATGCCATCATCATCTTCTTTCATTTGTACATACCATCATCATCGTCCCGCGGCGCCGGCTCTGGCGCGTGCCTGGGTTGGTGACCGGATTAAAACGCTGGACAAGGCTTCGCTGTCCTTGCCGCCACGACCTCGCCGTCTTGACCTAGCCTTCTTCCACAATATATATATATATATATCCGCAGCCATAAGTATATGGTGGTCTATTTCGCGTCCTAAATATCAAATCAAGCATCAGCCAGACTTGATAAATCTCTTAAATCCGTTTGTGGATCTCAAACGTGAAAATTCCCATCTGAGTATTACAGAGGCGGCCATAACGATATCTACGCATTTACGCATGCTTAAATTACGCTTTCAGGAAGCTGTATTGCCTCTACTCTCGACCTCCTCCTGCAGCGGAAAGCTATTATTATACATATTGTTCTGTTGCTTGTTCTATTTTTAGTGCACCCTTCATGCATTCAAAACACGTATGCGTGACGGAAGCCAACTGAGCTAAAGGTTGTACATAGATGTTGTTACCAGATAGCACGAAACTTGTCCCGAAGGAGGTAGAGGAACTATTTCTAGTTACGACCTGAAAGTTCGCATTTCGAAAGAGTTTTATTCTTTGCTTGATGGTACTTTACGACCAAGCATTCTTGTGCGAATTTACGACCAAGTATTCTCGTATTCCAAGACTGTGGTAGTGGTGTTGACTCCATAGCCGCCCATTCTTTTCTGTGTGGGTACTGTTCAGTACGTATAGAGAAGGCATATAGAAGGGGGTGGCAGAAAGTTAGGTGGGCGGATGAGGTTAAGAAGTTTGCATGGGTCAAGTGGATGCAGCTTGCACATGACAGGGTTAATTGCAGGAGAATGGGAGAGGCCTTCGACCTGCAGTTGGTAGAGTCTGGATGATGATGATGATGATGTGATGATGATGATTAGAAGAAAAGCCTAGGGTGCATCTCTGGAGTATCTTTTCTTAATCCATGACGTAAAGCCATGGTCAACGGGGTGGAATAAAAGATTTTTTACCCTGAATGACAAAAAATAATAAATTTAAGAAATTGAGGCACAAAGCAATCTGCGCATCGTCATGTGTAATTTTGTTCCTGACAAAAGCACCAATGAAGTCTCAGAAGTTCATACTTACAAGGAGAGAAAGGGGACATATTTTCCCACCATGAACTCGTGAACGACGCTTACTCACCTTAATAATGACCGCTAAAGCCACGAGGCCTTGCGCTCGTTGCCTCGCTTCGGACACATTGGCGTACAGGTCGCAGTTATAGCCCAGGATCTGTAGCTGCAAAGTGACAGTTGATCGTAACAAAAATTGCCCGCCACTGCGTCATGCGATCCGAGCAAACACCGCATGCTCGTCGCACAAAAGACTCATTTTTCTTTCAGTTCACGCAGCATCATTGGATGTTTGCAATGAAACGCAATCGCTGTTGAGATTCAATCCATCAAGCTTCACGTACCTTTCCGCATTGCTTTGCTGCAGAACTAGATAAACGCTAGACAGCAAAGTAGAAGATATTTCACTCATTCCATCGACGATCCTGAAACTTTGACGCGTACACCATGACTGAGATTGTTTATGTATCCCAATGACACTCTGAGGAAATCTAAGACGCGGAGAACGCCGGCTAGACGCTTGATGCAAATAGGAGCCGAGCAGTATAGTGAGTCTTGCATCTACCACTAGCACTACTTTCGGGAGGCTAGTAAGAGAAGAGGTCAATGCGCACCCTTTCAGGGCCGGAACTCGAGGGGCGCGGTAATCGAGCCAAATTAAGCAGTTTTAATGCCACTTGTGGAGCAGTGGTCAGTGATGACAGTTTTTGAATCGTCGGCATTTCATGACACGAGCGAACAGTAACAGCAGTGCGCGCGCGAACATTTTGTGCGAATGTTAAGCTGCATGTTGTTACGTTTCTCCACCGAGAAGTGGGACAGCTGACGCGGCCACCGCATAGCAACAGGCAGAACCGCGAGCGGATCGGCCATTTCGGCGCCGTTCATCGGCCGCGCAGCGCTTCCTCCCGCGGGCAAGACTCGACGTGTTCCTGCCACGCGCCAAATGTGTGTGCGTGCGTGTGCAGACCCCGGCCAAGCCTGGAGCTCGTGAGAGAGGGCGCCGCCCTTTCCTGTCTGCAGGAGGTGGAGGAGATGAGGTCGGAACACCTGCGATTGAGTCATTCGTCGTGAACCAACATGTTTGGCTCTCCCTTTCCTGTGAGGGTTTACCCTTTCCCCGTGAACTGGAAAAACTATAAAAAGCAGCGGCCGACTCCGCTGGGAGAGAGACTACTTTGACGCGCCGTTGTTACGACGTTAGACACCAGCTGTGTGAGAGTGTCTGTAATCTCTCCGGGTCAGCTTCACTGCCCGTTTCTTCATGATGTTGCAGTAAAGGTTGTTTCGTTAAAAGACGCCTCGTCTTTGCTGGCACCTTTGATGCCGTCCGCCGTCCACGGAGCCGCCAGGCCAACGCTACCGAGAGGCCGCGCGCCGCAGCGGTACGCTACCCCGGCGCTCGCGACCCAAACCTAACAACTGGCGTCAGCGGTGGGTTGAGCACGCGACCACCAAATGTAACAACTGGTGAACAGCGGTGGGACGACGACGACCAAACCGTAACCGTGGTTGGAGGGACGAGCCAGGCGATACCGTCGTCCAACAACTGGTGAACAGCGGAAAGCGGAGAGACGAGGACGACCAAGCAGTGACCGTGGTCGGTGAAACGAGCCAGGCCTGACCGAAGTGCAACATCTGGTGGGAAGAGCGGAGATGTCCGAGGCGTGACTCGTGAATCAAAGCAGCTCAGCGGAAAAGGCGGGAGCAGTGCAACGAGCCCTGTGTGATGACTGGTTGCCTGCAGCGGAACGACTGCGTTGGATTCTTGGCTGCGAGGTTTGGTGAGTGCGGGACTTTCTTCTACTGAGTTTTGCCAGGCTTTTGTTAAGTAGAGAACAGAGCTGGTAATTGTGTTGTCGTTGTTGCTGGGTTAATTGCAGCAAGGCAATAGTGGGCAGTAGAGAAGGCAGCACTCGGAACAGCCATGAATTTGGATTTGAAGTCGTTGCGCAAACCGAAATTGCTGGAGCTTGCGGAGGAGTTGGGTCTGAATTTGTCAGACAAACTCAGAAAACTAGAAGTGTTAAAGGCTATTCTTGAGTTGGAAGCTGAAGATGACGAGCTTTTGGAATGCCTTGAGATCATTGACGAACGTCAAGAGGAACGTGAACGTAGAGAACGTCACGAGAAAGAGGAACGTGAACGTCACGAGAAAGAGATGCGTGAACGTAGAGAACGTCACGAGAAAGAGATGCGCGAACGTAGGGAACGTTTCGAGAAAGAGGACGCCCGCGTAAGGAAACTGATGCAGCTGGAGATATCAGCACATAGAATGAGCGTGGAAAGGATTAAAGCTTGCAATGCCATTCAGTGTAACGGTTCAATACCGCGAGATGGTCCGCCACCGTTCCTCATTGCCGAGGATGTGGCCGAGTATTTGGCAGACTTCGAGAATGTCTGCAGAAGTAAACGCTTCGAGCGAGATAGTTGGGCGCAGAAGTTGGTAGCTCTTCTCTCCGCTGAAGCGTCGGAAGAAATCAAGCGATTGGTTGGCGACCGCTTGAAAAATTACGATGAACTAAAAGAGTCATTGCTGATACGATATCAGATAACGCCTCAGGATCTTCGGAAGAGATATGAGAGCGAGAAACATTGTAACGAGGCATACTTTGATTTGGCCTATCAGTTGAAAGCCGCTGTAAGCGAATGGCTAGACAGTGCGGAAGTTCCGGAGCAAATCGAACTTGCATCGGACTGTGAGAAACAGCTTGGGGAAGCGGCCGAGCAATGTGACCGCAGTAGCGAGCCGACCGAGGCTGTAACAGAAGAGCATCGTGTTACCTTGGTCGAGCCACTAGCTGAGACGGTTAGCACAGGCTTAATCGGCGAGAAGTCCGAAGTGACGCCGTTAAGCGAGGTGAACTGCATGCCGACCCAAGTAGCTGTAGGAGATACAGTTCCATCACATGAGAGTGGGGAACTGGTAATAGCTGAACCGCCTCTCAGTGCAGAAGCTTGTGTAGAGCGTGGCGGAGAAGGAAACCAGCTAGGAAATGACAGAATTTCGGTTTCCGAAATCAGCTTCATCGTAGAGCAGGGCACGCAGAAAAACGAAGTGCCGATCAGGGAAACTGCGCAGCCCGCGAGTTGTGATCAGCCAGGGCAGACCGACGAGGAGTGTGCGTCCGCTGTAGAGAGCGAGACTTGCGAAGGCGACAGCGAGCGACCAGAGCAGAGTCAGAATCGTTCGTGCCCTGATACCACGCTAGGTTGTATTCGCGAAAGCAACCCCAGTGCGAACGCGGACGTGGCATACATGACCCTCACGCAATCCGAAGCGCCCCAGCTGTCGAAGGAGCTTGATCGTGCGCCGGTTAACGCTGAGCGATGCGGCTCATCGGAGGACCCGTGTAACGTGAGTGGCGAGCCGCCAGAGGAAATGCCTAGCTTGAGGGCTGGCATGAGCGGTTGTTCGGATTTGAATGAAAGTGAGTCAAGCGATGCAGCCGCGGCGCCGCCAGAGGAAATGCCTAGCTTGGGGACTGGCATTAGCGGTTGTTGTTCGAACTTGACAGAAAGTGAGTCATGCGCTGCTGGCCGCGAATCAGACGCGGCGCCGCACTTTGACCACTTTGACGACACCGGTACCCTACTAGCTCCGGTTACCGCTAGAACGGTTACCGCTAGCTTGCCAGAGCTCGCGCCGAAAGAAAGTAGGACTAGAGTATTCAAGTCCTGCCACCGAAAAACGCGGAAAGGCAGGCGCGAGAAAGAATGCTGCCATCGTAAGGAGAGCAAACTCAAACGATTGCAGAAAGAAAGCAGAAGGCTAGTATTCCAGTGCTGCCGACGAAAAACGCGGAAAGGCAGGCGCGAGGAAGAATGCTACCATCGTAAGGAGAGCAAACTCCAAAGACTGCAAAAAGAAAGCAGAAAGCATGTGTTCCAGTACTGCCGCAGAAAAAAGCGGAAAGGCAGGCGCGAGAAAGAATGGAACAAGTTGAAGCTATCGCGAAAGAGAAAGCGACTATCCCAAAGGCAGAAATGCGCCCGTGCCCAGAAAATGCGTGACTGGTGCGCCAAGCGTAAGGAGAGGGATAGGTTGTTTAGCAAAGCTAGTGACTTATGCTCATGCGTTTCTTTGCACAGAAACAGGAAGGTACGGTTGTTCCGTGAAACGGACAGCCGAAGCTTTAGTGAAAAGGGTGATCTCAACGGTAATGCCGATGGCTTAAGTCGAAGCCCATAACTTGAGAAGAAGCCTTTATTCACTAGTTGGTGTTTTTCTTCCTGGCCTAGGATTTTAAACAGATTGCATTGTATTATTTTTGTTTGAGAATGACTGTTTTGAAAATGCGATTTTCAAATTTGTGGACGCGTTCCAAGTGCTGCTGAGCTGCCCTTTAATATTGATGGGGGCATAAGAGGGAAATAGTCTGGCAAAACTTAGTGAAGTTTGTCCCGTGCTTGCTGGCTGACCGGTTGAGTCTTTAGCGTGGTTGTGACGTTGTGGGTTGCCAGAAATCTCTCCTGAAGACAAGTTGCAGAGTGCCTTGGAAACCCGGACTTGCCAAGGAATTCTTCAGGCTGACTGGCTCAAGAGAAACAGAGTCGGATGATCCCGGCTAGCAGCAACATCCCGATCCCTCCGGACAGCGGATGCAGTCCCCTGCCCTTCGGGATCTCCCTTCCCCGGCGGGGCAGTCTGTTACGTTTCTCCACCGAGAAGTGGGACAGCTGACGCGGCCACCGCATAGCAACAGGCAGAACCGCGAGCGGATCGGCCATTTCGGCGCCGTTCATCGGCCGCGCAGCGCTTCCTCCCGCGGGCAAGACTCGACGTGTTCCTGCCACGCGCCAAATGTGTGTGCGTGCGTGTGCAGACCCCGGCCAAGCCTGGAGCTCGTGAGAGAGGGCGCCGCCCTTTCCTGTCTGCAGGAGGTGGAGGAGATGAGGTCGGAACACCTGCGATTGAGTCATTCGTCGTGAACCAACATGTTTGGCTCTCCCTTTCCTGTGAGGGTTTACCCTTTCCCCGTGAACTGGAAAAACTATAAAAAGCAGCGGCCGACTCCGCTGGGAGAGAGACTACTTTGACGCGCCGTTGTTACGACGTTAGACACCAGCTGTGTGAGAGTGTCTGTAATCTCTCCGGGTCAGCTTCACTGCCCGTTTCTTCATGATGTTGCAGTAAAGGTTGTTTCGTTAAAAGACGCCTCGTCTTTGCTGGCACCTTTGATGCCGTCCGCCGTCCACGGAGCCGCCAGGCCAACGCTACCGAGAGGCCGCGCGCCGCAGCGGTACGCTACCCCGGCGCTCGCGACCCAAACCTAACAACTGGCGTCAGCGGTGGGTTGAGCACGCGACCACCAAATGTAACAATGTGAAGTGACAATGAGAGCATACTCGCTAGACTGTGTATTAAAAGAAATTATCTAATGTGGTTGCGAGCTTCTATTTTAGACATCGTGTTTGGCATAGGCTTTAACTGTGCCTGATAGGTTTGTGCGAAATATACTGCAGTCAACACGCGGCGGCTCAAGGTCGGCTTAAACCACGGCGGGTCACTCGTGTGTGTGCTTTAGTGGGTAGAGTTCAACAAGCGGATTCAACTCATTTATCGCATTCCACGTAAGCGCGATGGCTTGAGAAGCGTCGTCGCTAATTACGACCCGTGCTGCACGTAAGGATCTCCTGATGATTTTCCGATACCCGGGTAGGCTCGTTACGAGCGATCGCGCTCTGTCCGCGAGGATTTCGGTCGATCACTCTATGATTGCTTATAGAACGCGAATACCGGCCGACTGTAAATTAAAAGGAGGAAGAGCACTCAAAAACATCATGTTTCGAACCAATCATTTTCTGACACGAATGTGAAAAAAATCTCATTAACAGAATTCTATATTATTTTATTTCTTGCAAATTCTTATCTTTGTCAAGCCAGTGATAATTTTTTTTTTGTCGCGAGGCTTCGTCATTTGGTCCCCCTCCCCCCCCCCCCCCCCCGCTTTTTTTTATACAGTCATATTCTAACATTCTTGGTGCACTCCTAGGGCCATTGGGTTAAGCTTTTTGATCTTCCCTGTTTCAAAAACCATAGTTAATTTCATAAAAAATGAAAAGGGCAGATGGCTTCCTTCTTGGCTTTATCCCATTTCCTTGACATTGAGCGAGGCGTCGTATGCCGGCAACACGTAGTTGGACGCCTAAAACATGTATGACGGAACGACAGTGCGATCGCGAAAAGAATACTAATTGCATGCCGAATTATTAAATGTCTGTAACAGGGAAGGCCAGATGTTCAAGTCTCGCTTCTTGTGCTTCCTTGCGTACAAATGACCGTGACAGTGTGGACAGAATTGGGAACAGCTGTAAAGGGTGATGCCGCGAGCAGTGTATCTGCACGATTGACTGTTTAAATTTAAATCAAGCGGATAAAGAGTTCATTGTTGTTTCTCTAAGAATTCGCGTCCAACCTTTGAGCTAATGGCGAAGAGCAAGAGAATAGCCGGTACTACGAAGAAACAACGTTGTGTCATGCATTAAATGAATGAAGGAAATGAATGCATGCTTGCTGCATGTAGACACATTGTTTCAATGCAGTCGAGATGCTCAACTCGTCGTGTCCACTGTTTTTGAGAGGATTAAAAAAATCATCTCTTATATTAATCGCAACTAAGAAATGTTACCCGCTGCTTGCTTGTGGCTTGAGGTAAGCTTAAAGTTTTGACAATTTACTGATGTGATATGGAGTGCAAGGTTGTAGAATTTGGTTTACTGACATTACGAAAAGCTCATAGCGATTCGCGCGTACGTTTAAAACAAAAGAAAATAATTGATTTGCCTTGGCTTCATTGAAAATGCGATAACCTTTTCTTTCTTAAATGCACACTCATAACAGCTTTCATTGACGTAATTTATTCGCGCATAATTTATTCTCGCGCGATTAGCCAACCGCATATTTCTAAAGAAAAAATTCAGAGACTGTAACTATAAAAGCGTCTCTCATAGCCTGCGTTGCTTTGGGACGTTAAACCCCACAAACCAACCAAACTCAGTATAAAAGGGGCCATCTCTAATCCATAGACCCCCGCCATATTTAATAGCATGTTGTGCAAGTGAGATGAATCACCCCGTGTGTCTCACAAGACTATGGACGAGTTTGGGACACTCTTGCATAAATTCTCAACTTCTCTGATATCAGCGAAAAAAAAAAGAAAAAAAAACCTTCGTTGAAGTTACGATAACAGCTAAAAGCACAGGAGTAGAAGCTCATCTATCTATAGTCCGTATCTCTATAGCGGTGATATTCCCCTTAAGATGCTACACACACGTCCTATTTTTTATATTAACCCTTCGACGGTGGAATTTTTTTTTTTTCATATAATGCGCCCCAGTGACAGATGTTTTTCTTCTTTTTACTAAGGTTTCAGAACGAAGAACATTAACATCTCTCCGCACAGAGCCAGGTTTAGAATAAATCTCTCCATATGTACCGACTTTTAATACGGGGCTTGAATTCGTTATCGATGCCGTTTTATACAACAGCAATACTCAAAGGCTCGAAAGCACGGCTATAATCGCCTCAAGTTTCTATTTCGATTGTAGGAAGCATAAAAGAAACTCGTCTCGGTACAGGGCAAAAAGTTAATCTTCGAAATAGATCAAACGCACTTTCGTTGTGCCGGCGTAGCTAAGCAGCCGCGAAGGTACTGATTTTATTCCTGCACTGACTAACAATCAAGTGCCTTCAGTGTTTTGTCTGTTGAACAAAGACATGTTTCAGCGCTGTAAGAGAACTAAGCGTTACCTGAATCTGACGTCTCTCGCATAGTTGGAAGCACTTATGAATCACAGCGTTAGCAGAACTTGTTTCGAATATGTTGTCTTTAAGCGCTACGTCGTGTCATTTAACGAAAATTGTTCGTTTTTATCTGAATATCAGTTTATTCAAGCCATTTGTACGAAGATGCATGATGTTTCGTGTTCTACCCTTTTCGAAGGGAGGACACGACACGTGATGTCTTTGCTCGAGTGGCAGCTTGCTGCTTACTGCCGCAGGTTAAATTAGTCAGAATTCAGAAAGATTGAATCCTTCGCAAAAAACAAGCAGATTAACATAGAGGAAAGGTCGAGAGAGTAATTCCAGTAGGCGACGTTTCGACGAGAGAGGCACATACGAAGACAAATCTTGTATTCGAAAAGTTGGCTAGTGTACTGGGTCTCCTCCTCCTCCACAGCCTTTGTTCAATATGCTTCATGTACTCTACCGCTCGTGAGTTGTAAGTGACTTAACAAGTGTGGACCTTGGACGAAGTTGCTTGCTTTTTGCTGGTCGCGGATTGGGCGAATTGTGTTACTAGCAAAATCGCGCCTTCAGCCATTGGGTCACGCCTAAGAACAACCATTATGAAAATGGTAGCTAGATTTTCTATACTTTTTATAGGCTCTGTTGACATCCTATAGCTCTATTTTATCCAAAGACAGCTGAAGTCTACAGTCCTTTCCATTACGCCTATAGATAATTTATGTACTATACATGTACTAAACTTCATAATAATTTACAATTTAATTTGTCTATAAAAGACAAATAATCTTTCTATAGACAGTAATAAACTTGTCTATATAGAAAGGTCTAAGAAGAGTGTGGTGCTTTAAGCCCACAGACAGTGTACAGACCTCATTAACATTAGTCTACAGATAATTTATGGAGTATCCGAATGTTTTACCATGAAATACAAACTTTCAAGCATATCTTATACTTCCACATCTACCCTATACCGCGTACAAAGCGCCGCCATCGCGAATGAACAGGCTGTCCGGAAGCTCTAGATACCGGTCAACTGTAGGCACAGCTTCCACATCGGAGCCATCTGTGAATGCGCAAGGGCAGGGCGCAGTACGTGGCAGTGGTATAAGGTATGCTAAATGTCTTTGAATATGTTTTTCTAGAAGACGAAGACAGGCAACATTACGGTGAACGAAAACCTACTCGCCCAATGCTGCTTGCGTACTGTTCAGTACATGACCGACGCAAGTAGTGCTATCGAGAGGAGTCATGGTTTCCTTACCTCTGCGGGGAAAACAAAGCCAGAGACGGAGTGCTCGGAGCCCCGGTCTTCGGTGCGGCCGAAGTGTAGCCGCAGCTCATAGACACGGTAGCGGTAGGACAGCGGACCCTGGCTGATGTTGACACCGCCAAGCTCGTCGTCGGACAGGCGGAACACAATGCCCTGGCCGGTGTTCTGCAGAAGACCGTCCACCTGCCGGGAGGAGAGAGCGGCAACGGGGTTCACAATAAGCTATGCCGTAAGACTAACCGTAGACTGGAGCCGCCAACGCGGTCACGTCTTAGCCGTAAAGACACAACTAAAGAAATGCTCACACGTCACCCACGCACCAGTCAAGGTGAGGTCGGCGAAACATGACAGTGGTGCCGACAAGCGTCATGCTGACATCAAAAAGAAAAAAAAAATCAAGAACTTGGAGAGGATTGAGTGCCAGTTGAAGGATGGCTTGCTTACGTGAGAAAATATACGATGGGCTCTAGCTGCATTTATACAAAAACATGTCTGTCTTATGCTCTTCACCTCAGCATATCAAAAAAATGAAAATACCTGAAAAGCTGCGTTCAAATTTTTCGTTACCGGGTATCGTAATCGATGTTTTTTTAAAATAAAATATTAGAGCTTAGATCAAGCAATTAATATATATTGCGCCTGGTTTACCAGGGTGGATTGATTTTCCTGTTGGGCTGACAATAACCAGGCACTCCTGGAGAGCAGCACAAGTTGGAAATTTTTCTGTCGCTGTCGCTCGTCGCTGAGTTAGCTTAATCGCTTGCAAGTGAACCGGCCTTTAGTTCTGGCAATATTTCGCCTTGTTTGCTCACTTAAACATCCCCCGCATGTTTTATAGACGAGCCTGCTAGGAGACGAATCGTAAAAGCTCTTCCCTGGCTGCTCTCTCCATCTTCGTGCCTCCTGTGTTCACTTCAGTGGTCATGGGCTTCTCTGTTCTCGCGGCGGACAGCGTGTATGTGGATAGCAGCAATGAACAGGCTCGGGCGAGCCAGAAAGACCGAGCCTGTTTCGCTGGGCCTAAGCAGAGGTTGGAGGTCCCATACCACGACGGCCTGTATTCAGTCCAGGGTATTCTAGCAGCGATGTTTTGAATATTTTGAAGGAGGACCATGGTGTAGGCTGAGAAATTATTACTCGGCGCTTATTTAGTCACCTTTATGGTCTGCTATAGTGTCTCTCGCGCAAAAATAAAAATAAAAAAGAAATTACAATAAACACAGCATTTTTTTTTTTTTTTTTTTTTTTTTTTTTTTTTTTGCTTTCGGGCCTGATTCCCGGGACGTCTCAGAAATAAAAGAATCCCAAATCGGCGGCGCTCACTTCGTTGATACTATCGCTTCTTCTATTTCGCACACCTTTTTTTCTTCAAACACCTGGCAAACGTTATTTTGTCCAGTACATATATCTCCGCAAGTATACAGCATTGCCTTACACGATGTCACACATCTTTCCAATCCCTTGTCTACCTCTTTCCTCCACCGCCACCGCTGCCCATCTGGCTCGCCTTCTGAGACCTGCTCCTTCAAAATACATTCGACACTTTAGTGTCGTACAGACCCGTCTGTGGTGTCCTTGAAGACAGCCATGAAGGAGTCGGGCGCTGGAACCGTTGCTTCGGCTGCGTTTCCTTGGCATTCGCAGACAGCCATGGGGGAGTTAAACCGTAGAAACCCGTGTCTGACTATGCTTAATCAATATTTTGCTCTGTAAACTATATGTTATGCATATACGTCTAACCTGGATTAGTAGTACCACAGCTTAACCAAGCATAACAAAGCTTTCGCTTGCATAACTAGGCTTAGCCTAGCTAAGCCGCAGTCACTTTTGTTTTTCTGGGGGCGGGAGGGGGAGAAATGAGGGAGGAGGCATATTCCTGGGACGTCTCAGAAAGAAAAAAATCCCCTCTCAAAAATATTTCCAGAGATTTTGTCGTGAGATGAAACGAGAAGCAAGACTACATCTTTGTTGTACAGGTAACTTCGGGCGTGGATGCCCACCCGCGTTGAATGTTGCGAGAGAGGTTTAATGGTGCTTTTGATTGATGAAATGTTGCAGCGGAAGACGTCTGTCAAAGGTGCACAGTCAACGACCAGGATGTTGTGCTGCTGCACTAGTGAAGCGCGGTTACGTACACGGCTTTTTGTTTCGTCCCAAAGCGACTAAGGTTATGAGAGACGCCGTAGAGGAGGGCTCTGGAAATTTTGACCACCTGGGGTTCTTTAACGTGCACTGACATCGCACAGCATACGGGCGCCTTGCTTTTCGCACCCACCGAAAAGCGGCTGCCGCGGCCGGGATTCGATCCCGCATCCTTGGGCACAGTAGTTGAGCGCCGTAGCCATTGCGCCGCCTCTGCGGGGGCAGCTTTGCGTGTGTGTGTGTGTGCGAGTGCCTTCACCTACATAAAATGCAGAGCACCGATGGCTTGGGATCTTTTAGCTACTAGCCAGCATGTGCTGTCGGTCCTACCAAGAGCTGCTCCACATCTGATCGTTTTGCGCTACCGCTGGCGGCTGGGCACTTAGAGGCTCAGAAACCGCTGGAGAAAAACTTCCGTTGAATTTATCGACGGTTAGCCATTCATCCGAAGATAGCCCTATATTGTGTAGCCCTATGTAGCTGATTAGTATACAACCACCTAAAGGACAGAAAGCTAGTCGCAGCTAGCCACAGTCCTTGCTTTGGTATTAAACGCTAAGACAGATGATAAAGCGGCCCACGCTCTCACAGACTCACAGAAATCCTGGCTTGCTTATATGGTCGGTAAAAACTACAAATTAGCTGCTGCTGCTGCCCGTTTATTACAGCATCAGCAAATTATTCGGACAAGGGTTCGTGCCGGGTTGGGGCACTATCTGCCCCGTATCCTAGCACGGGCACTTGTTAATCAAGCAGGCCCTTCCAAACCTCCGGCGTCTCTCATAGCCTGAGTGGCTTTGGAACATTAAACCCTACAAACCAACAAACAAAACCAAACCAAACCAACGCAACCAATTCTATTTATATATATAGGGATCGACCAGAAACTCGACGTCCTAGCCGTAGGAAACACTCTGCACCATATAAAAAGCTAACAAAAGCAGATGCTATAGCCTGGCTCCAGATACGAACTCATTTTAAGATCTGCGTAAAAACAGTAAAATATGCTCTACAAAATACGCTGACACCTGCCATCGGTGGGACGCAAGCGGCACAGTTTTCCCTGCTTCGGGGGGGGGGAGCGAATAAGCCTGAAAATTTCAAGACGACGCATATGTCTTGTGAGCAGCGGAACGCTCAAATTACAAGTGCGTCCTTGGAATATAGCTAAAGGTTTCCGACTAGGTTCTCGTGAGACAGTCTCATTCATCTGAGAATCAAAAAGCTCTCAGGCCGTGTTTGATATAATGTTATTCTCTCTTCCTTACTCTACCTTTGACATAAAAAAAAAAACTGTCCGATGAAGGAAGCCTACATTTATCGAAACGAAAGTACAGGGACGATGTGTAATCTAATTTGTGGTGGTGTTTATGAACGGGAAAATAGGAATTTTTTTTTCACCTGAACCATAACTGACTACATGGTGTTCTCAATGTATTGTAGCTAATGTATCTCGAGAGGTAAATACAATTGAATTGATCTGCGTTTAGGGGAAATTCACGTTTAAAAATTATTCGCTGATAAGTGTTAGAAGACTTAACCGAATCTCACACACGCACCGAGGCACAAACACGCGCGCGCTCACACACTCGTACCAACACGCACAGACACAAGCGTACACGTACAGATACAGACAGACAGGCGCACAAGCGTGCACATAGACACGCATATATGCGTACGAGCATACAGAAACGCACGCGTACACACAATATTACAAGAACAACCAAGGAGATCATTGCTGGTACATCACAACTGAAACAAAGAACACTCATTTACAGAGAACTGACGTGCACGAAAAACATAAAGATAATAAGAGGTACGGTACAGGAATAACTTGAAAACAGCATTGTCCTGGAATAAAAGTAGACAGAAGTAATAAAAAAAATACTAAGGGCGACATTTAAGCTACGCCTTTATTTGTATGATGCGATAGCTTAGGCTACTAGCTAACATATAATGCCCCGCTTTAGCCAAGCCGTATGATTCAATGTACCTGCTTGGCCTAGGGGTGAACTGTATGTAAAGGCCCAGGGAGGCTGATTCTGATATCACCCTCCCATATGAAAGGAGAGGCCCGAGTTAGCAGCTCCTGCCAAACTAAATGTCATGAAGCCCTCGTCCAGTTTGTGCTCGGCCATGTCAACTACCGCCTGTCACTGCCATGCTCGCAATTTTTCACCCATGAAACCAACGCCGGCGGACTGCCGCCGGCGTTGGTTTCACGTTAAAATGCCCTATCTCTTTAAAATGCTTCCCTAATAGTTTTTATAAGATACAACCTTATCAAATTTCACATAACTCAGAATCTCCCCTTCTGCGCGCGCGCGCACGCACATGTGCCGGTAACTAAACGCGACCTTCATGGCATCTACCAACTCTTGAGATTTGCATTTACATTTCCTCATCATGCTAGGCAAACGATGTCAAGCAAGGAAAGCACGACGGTAATGCAACGCTAAAGCAGTCAGGGGCAGATCGATTAAGCCCTTCATTCAACAATCTCACGTGCGTGTTCTTTGGAGAACACATGATCCTCCAACGAACAAGTTGTGAGCTGCAGCCCTTACACAGCGATGCTGCGATTTTATATCTTCTTTATTGCTTTGAGCTTCCTTTCAATCGTGTTCACGGTAGCTCAGAAATGAGGCTAAATGGGAAATGTGCGTTCGCAAAGGATTCACCAATTACGCTGCCGGAAACGTGGTAACTCGACGCTTCTTCCGTTAAGACGACTGTTTAGCTTTGCTGAATTTAATATTTTTGCGGTTAATGACAAGTTCGTTGGGAAGTTGCAAAGTTGCTTCAGATTCTCCTTTTCCTGCCTGCTTAGCGTGCGAGGAGGTAACACAGAAAGAAAAAGGAACCGTGTTCTAAATGGACGAACATTTTGGAGGCTAGTTAAGTATAGCATCACTGAAAAATAGAGCTTTTTGGGCTTTCTATCTCGTATTGTTGGTAAATCTTTGATTCACGCGCGGAAGTTGACAGTCACCAGACGGTGTTTTTATTTTTTTCTCGCCACTGAGCCAACGAAAGTCACATCGAAACTGACGCTTAAAATTAAAGCAGTGGAAAATATTGCCGGCTTCGGCAGGCGTGGCCGGGACAGAAACCTGGCAGCGACAAAAAGTAGTAATGCGACTATTCTGCCGCGCAACTAAAAACTAGTGCCACTCCAGGCCGGTAACTCAGCAAAAGATTGCTTGCTTCTATCTATAGACTGTGAACACAGCCGTCAACAGAGAATGTTTCGGCGCAGACTTCCATAATGTAGCAGCGAGATATTTATTGGTCTGGGACGATTCGTTCGTTATTCGTTTCTTTTTGCGCCAACTCTGCGTTCCTTCACTCCAGCCATGAAAGGGCACCTCGATCTCATCTTGTTGCCCCCTATACGCGAGTGCTATGGCTGCAACGTCGTGTCGCGCTGCGTATGTGTGGGCGTTTCGCCAAAATTTACAAAGCGCCGTCAAACATAGTACTAGGAAACTAGCAAACAATGAAAATGGGGTCGCAGCACGCCTCGAACAGGCAGCCGGGGAGAGTTTGCGAATCGGTGATGATGTGCAGGCCATTCTCTCTCAGCGCTTCATCTTTCGCCGTTCGCTCGGAGTAAATTCTTTCGACCTGTGAGTCGCTGGCTTCCTTCCTTGTTTGGCAGCATTTCTGAGCTAAACGTGCACTTGGATACTAGGTGTGCTGTTTATTCTCCTCTATAATAGCAGAATGAGCAGGAGAAAGAGTACTTGTTCCTTATTGACATACGTCGCTTTTTGCTTTCAACAACTTGAATAGCGCGAATGCACTCATCTGCCCGTCCCCCAGTTCCAGTGAGCATTTTTATCTTCGCGGTTGCTGCGGCCTACTTAACACAATGCTGTCTTACATTTCGTGCGAGTTAAGTCTTAGTGCATTTTATCGCCCTCTGTATTTGCTTTTACAAAAATTTACCCAGTACCCTCATCACAAACTTCAGTACATGTACGTAACAACTGTGCCTCGCCCAACCTCACGGACCTGTGAGAGTTTTTAATGATTCTCATCTGATAAGTGATGTGCGCTTTCAAATTACTGCACTTTGTCACGCAGAAGAATATGCAGAGCGTCCCTCGGTGATCTCAATGGGACTTTCTCTATTAACCATCGAGTAACTCAAAAATACGTGACCGCATTGAGGTAATATCTGTTCATGAAATATTCGTGTGATGAACTTTAGGGCGACAATAATACGAGCATAGTTAAATAACGTTATTCCTAGTTTTATAACGCACTCTTATTCTATAGTGCTCCTCTCCAGGTGACCGTTTCAGGCGCGCAACGCCATC